>NW_012267288.1:8832602-8929982 GCF_000151885.1 Dipodomys ordii | reverse complement strand
AGGAAGGAAGGAAGGAAGGAAGGAAGGAAGGAAGGAAGGAAGGAAGGAAGGAAGGAAGGAAGGAAGGAAGGAAAAGAGAAATAAAAAAAGAAAGAATGAAAGATGTTTAGCCAAACAATGGTTTGCTGTGAATACTGGGAAAGTTCTGAAATTAATGGAGAGAAGGACAGAATTTGTAAACTTTATAAAATGTCTCATGTTAAGTTTATTCACATAACCTCAAGAAATCAATACTAGATTACTCACCATCACACTTCTCCAGGATTTGAACTGTATCTCCAATTTCCAGTGACAGGCCATATGGGACAGTTCCGCGAAAACTGGCAATAACTGTAAGAAATAATGTAGAATATATGAAGGCTATCATGTCAGCTATAGCCACTTTATTGCTAATAATTAAATGTCATTGACTAAGAAAAAAGAACATGAACAGGAAATACATTCTTAAAGGGAAAACCTGCTATCATTTTACTTTTATATACTTATAAATAAAATTATAATTTATACACTTAGCCAAATCCTGGCTGAAATAAACATTATAAATATGCATTTTAAAGGTATGGAATTTTCTATAAGTACAAGATCAAGACTATAATCCAGTAACAAAAATAAAAGCAGTGATTGAAGTAGTCCATGAGTGATTGTATGAGTCATGTACTGTTATATTCATTCTGTGCCTCCCATGCTCAAGGCAAGTACTCTAACACTTGAGCCACAGTGCCACTTCCGCTTTTTGAGTAGTTTATTGGAAATAAGTCTCACGGACTTTCCTGCCTGAGCTGGCTTGGAACAGGAATACTCAGATCTCAGACTTCTAAGTAGCTAGGATTACAGGTGTGAGCCACTGACGCCCAGCTTGTCTTAGAAGATTTTTGCCAGCTATATATCAGACAATGACCAAAAGGTCATAATATACAGAGAGCTTAAAAAAATAAACCTTTAAAGAATCGACAACCCAATTAATAATGAGAAAAACGAGCTAAATAGGGAATTTTCAGAAGAAGTAAAAATGGCTAACAAACACATGAAGAAATGCTCAACATATCTGGCATTAAGAGAAATAAAAATCAAAACAACACTAAGATTCCATCTCACCCTACTTAGAATAGCCATTATTAAGATCACAAACAATAACAAATGCTGGCATGGATATGGGCAAAAAGAAACTCTGATACAGTGTTGGTGGATATGTACTTTTTCAACCTCTCTAGAAAGTATGGAGGTCCCTCAAAAAGCAAAGCATAGAACTAGCCGGTGATCTAGCAATTCCACTCATGGGAAATTTATTCAAAACATTACAGTAAAGACATCAGCATAATCATATGTATTATAGCATTATTCACCAGAGCCAAGGTATGGAATTATGCCCTTCAATAGACAAATGGATGAAGAAAATGTTGTAGATATACACAATACAATGTTAGTCATCCATTAGAAAAGAATTATATTGCATCATCTGCAGAGAAATGGAAGGATTTGGAAAAAATCATATTAAGTATTCCAGGAAGACAAAGAATGCATGTTCTCTCTCATACAAGAAAGCTAGAACTAATTTACAAATATATAAGTCAATATTTGGGGGGTGGTATTCAAGTAAACACAAATGTATCAACTGAAATAAGGTAGATTTAAGTATAATGGCATAGAAAAACTCACAGTCCACAAAAACAAAAAACAAAAACCAAAAAAAAAAAAACACACACCAGGAAATGTCTCGGTATGTAGGGCCAAGGGTAAGGGGGTAGAAAAATGCAGAATGAAAGGTGGGACCCTGCAGTCATAAAATTCAAAGCATATCCTACCAAATTAAGAAAATTGAGGAAAGGGACAAGTTGAGAGGAATGGGGAAGAATGCTGATAGGGACGACATTGAAAAAGATGCATTGTCTTTATATATAAAATATATAATATATAATAAAATATATAAACATATATGTATAATATGTATGCTATGTCTAATAAAATGAATATGTGTATGCACATTATGTATAATGTATATATGTATATAAACATATATGTATAATATGTATGCTATGTCTAATAAAATGAATATGTGTATGCACATTATGTATAATGTATATATGTATATATACATATGTATTATATATATGTATAATGTATATATACATATATACATATAATGTGTATATATAATACATATATTATATGTATAATATGTCTAATAAAATATAATATATAAAATTTATATTATAAAAGAATACAATTCTATGCATTAAGCTTGGTATACCTATCTGATACACTATTAGAACTAGCTTTTTAAAAACTTTTTGTCGGTTGTGGGGCTTGATCTCTGGGCTGGGCGCTATCTCTCAGCTCTTCAGCTCAAGGTGAGCACTCTACCACTTGAGCCACAGCACCACTTCCTAGAAGCAGCATTTAAAGAAAAAAAACTTAGTTTTATTGTGAAGATGATGTACAGAGGAGTTACAGTTACATATGTAAAGTAGTGAGTACATTTCTTGTCAAACTTGTTACCCTCTCCCTCATTTTTCTCCGTTTCCCTCCCCCTAGTTGTAAAGTTGTAAAGTTCATTTCCAACACCTAATCTTGTGAGTTTCGTTGTTACATTGATTCTCCCTTTGTCCTTTATCTCACCATTTTGTTGTTACTCTTCCCTTCCCTAATTCAAATTAACTTATATACAATACGGAGGGTACCAAAATCAAATACAGTGACAACAGGAGAGCGAGAAAAAAACCCACAACAGAAAAAAGAAATCACATAGTATATTAAAAACAACAATAACAAGAAAAAAACCTCGTTTGTGTATCTTGAAGTTTGTTTCACTTAGCATCATCTTATATGGTCATATGTACGTAGCTATTGAGCCATACTGCCCATCAGAAAATTTTAAGTGACATTTATAATTTTGTTTCTGATAGACATTTAGATATCACCCTAATCCCCAAAATAAGTTTCTGCTACTGTTGGGATATAAAAAGCCTGAAGGAGTACATGAATCTGTCAAAAATCCACACCTGCCAGTAAGTAATGGGCTTTTAGAGACTTTTCTAGCCCTTTTATGACCTCAAAACACAATTAACAGCAGAGATCAAAAAAACAGGACAGAAAACACAACCCAAAATTACAAGATAGCTGAAAATAACAACACAGAACCTGATTTAGAACATTTTAGATAAGCACTAATTTATGTTGTCATTTTCTAACTATAATCATAAATACCCTATTGCCTCATATTAATGTGTAAGATGTCTGTGTGAAAAATAATCAAGTGGATATTCCTTTAAAGATTACTTCATATGATTTTCAAAGACCTCCTGCTACAGGAGATAGACTATTGAGCTGATAATAGATGAGTTACCGTTTAAAATACTTCCAAAAAGACCTGCCTTTATTATTGTTATGGTTACTTTCCAGAGAGATGATTCAATGGGCACTATGGATGCTACTCTGGAGGTCAAAGTGCTTGGATTACTAACAGTTCAATATACTGCTTTTAATAAATGTGGATGGCTCAGTATGTCCTAGAGTGCCATGAATAACTCCTTTCAAACACACACACACACACACACACACACACACACACACACACAGCTGCCTTTTCTTTCTGAATTCTTTCTACATTCATCAGCTTCTTACCTCAAAGTACTATACACCTTGGTTCATGTTTGTACCTTCCCTTTGTGCTTCAGCCTATATGACTCTGCCTTTTATTGTGTTCTAAAACTGCCCTGCTAAAGCCTCCAAGGTGGCTATGTTCATATGACTTTTGGGAATCTATCACCTCTTGAATTTTCTACTGCCTGTCTCACATCCTCTAGCCACCCAGAGAATCTTTCTGAGTCATTCTCTTACTGTTGGTGTCACGCAGTGTTCTGTCTTCAAAGTGCTGGAGTATAAAGGCTGGAGGATGAGAACATAGCATCAAGTGTGGCATCATGAGACAAGGGTTCAAGCCTTGATCATACCATTTACTAGATGGGTAACTTTGGTTAAGATAAAACTCTTTCAGAATTTCTACAGTATTAGGCGAAAAGGAGTATTACGGTTTGGATATGAAGTGTCCCCACAAAAGTCTCATGTGTTGAAAGTTGATTCCCAGTGGGTTGCACTATGGAGAGATCATTGAATGTAAACCTCATCAATGGATTAGTTCTCATCAATGGATTTATTTAATAATTGAGTTCAGTGGATTATTCAAGTGAATTGGCTATTGGAAAGGGTGGGGTCTGGATGGAAGAAACAGGTTGCAGAGTCATGTCTCTGAATAGTGTATTTTACCCCTGACACTGTCCTATTAATGTCTGAAATAGAAACAGGCAGCTTTACTCCACCATTTGCTCCCCACCATGATATTCAGTCTCAGTACAGCCCACAGCAATGAATCTACACAACTACTGACTGAAACCTCTAAAACACTGAACAAAATAAATGTTTCCTTCCCTGCATTATTTCAGGTATTTTCTCACAGGGGCAATAATAAAATTACTCCAAAAAGTAGTTGGGAATTAAGCAAGGCACTTACATGAAATAATATACTATATTATCTTCTATATTCTAGTTAGTAAGTTATGCTTTTTTTTTCTTTTCTGTTGATACACATTCTCCTTTGATACAGAGAGATCTAAGTCTTCCAAAAAAGTTACCTGTTGATACATGACCTGCCTACTTTCTCTGTAGTCCCAATCTATTTCATATCACCTGACACAAACTGTCTCTCCTTCTCTATCTCCTTTAACCTGTCTTTCGTGATACTCTCTAAACCATTACTTTTCTATTACTCTTAGGTGAATTTCTCTGTTCATTTCTGAACAGAGCCACTTCAGAACCTCCCAGGGGAGATTCAAACAGTTACTTTCGGTAACTGTTTGTTACATGTGTGTGTTTAGCATGTAGAACTAGAATGTTTCTTAAAAAGAAAAAGATCATGAAATATGTAATACAGTATTAAGCAATGGCTTAACCAGGTCATGCTTTACTGTAGTTCATATAATGTTTAGGTGCCTCTAAATTAGATTTTTCTCCATTGTTCTCAGTTCTGTGTGAAGGACAGTACTATCCATTGTCCACAGACTAGAAACCCAAGGGTCAATTGTACTCTAGCAACCTGTTTGTGTGGCACAATAATCTCATTTCTTAATTGTCTCACACACCATTCTTTTTGGAGGATTGATGCCCCCCCCCATTGTCCCAGGCCCATACAGAAGATACTAGGCAAAATCCCAGGTATGTGTGAACTTGTTTGACGTGCAGGCAGGGCCATCCACTAAGTCCAGCTGTGAACATCCACTGTGGGATGTGTGAAAGGCCCCCACCTCCCTTCACCTAGTGGCTTTTTCATTAACCTCTGCCTCCTTGCTCAAATCTCTTATAAAAACCCAGCTCCTGTCCCAACTCTTCAGCACAACCTCCAAACTCGCGGGAAGGTCTGTGCCCCTGCTATTCCTCAATAAACAGTCCTCGCTTGTTGATGATCCAGTCTGACCTATTCCTTTTCCATTCTCCTCCATTTTCCAAACACTTTTCTCAACAACTCTGCTTCCCCTCCTTCCCAAGCCTACTTACTATTCATTTGGCCTTCTCTAGCAGTCTCCTAATGTGTTTATGCCTAGGTTTCTCTCCTATTTATCTCTTTCATAACAGGTGAAAGGTCTTTTCAAAATGTACATCAGATAATGTCATCCTCCTAAATATATCACAGCTCTGAGACTAATATACAAATCATGACTACAGTCTGTAAGTCCTTGCCCTTCTCTCTGGATTCATCATTCATTGTCTTAACTGATTCTGCAATCTAGTCACAATAGTTTCTGTCAATTTGTTCCTTGTTATGGTCCCTCCACAAAAGAATGGACGATTAGCATCTTTGTAAGGGATTATCTTCCTTTACCCTTGCCACCTTAATCCAGATTCATCTTTTAGATACTGGCTCACTGTTCCCTTCTTCAGAGGAGATTCCCTTGATGCACATCCTCTCCCTTTAACTTATTTGCCTCACAGTACCATAACATACTACTTAGTACTATGATTAACTTGCACAGGGTTTTGAATGATGCTTTTGCAATAGACAGTAAGCTCTATGAAAGCAAAGAATGTGTTCTTTTTGGCTCTTAATTATACCTCAAATTCAGCACAGAGTCTAAAACACAGGCTGATTTCAATATGTAATTGCTGAGTAATGCCATTGCTATTAAATATTCTGGACTTCAGCAGTCAGGTTTAACTTAATAATGGGAATATTATTTTAAGAGATGGTCCAAAATCAGTCTATATCACCTGTGAAATCTGATTTTTAAGTTATCTAAAATTTCAAAAGTAGTTCTTTCTGTGTTTTAATTGCATATTATCTCATTTTTGACTACAGGAGTTAATTCTTCTTTTATCCCTCAGTTATTTATTACTTAGTAACTATTAAAGTAAGCTAGGAAACAGAATGACCTTCAGATGCTTTTATATACAAAGAACAAGACCAAATAACCTGAAAGCCCTCTGCCAATGTGAAATTCTGAATCCAGAAGCAGTTTCTCAGCTCAGCAATGACATAGTAGAAGACTTAATGAAGAACTGTGTTACCTAGTTAATCAATGACTGTGATCACAGAGATATCTGTTCTAACCTGTAACAGACACCAACAAGGAGATAGCCCGCTTTCATCATCTCACATAAGCTGGTAACAACTGCTCTCTCCCTGCCTTTTTAAGCTCACTCCTTACCTACTACTCCATACCCTTCCCTAGGCTCACCTCTCCCCAAGTTCTCCTAAAGCCCCTAAATCTCTTTAAGTGTTCTCCACAATGAATTACAAGACAATGTTAAGGCTGAGCTCCAAGGTTAGGCCTCTGAGAGGATTTCTTGTTTGCTATTCTTTTCCTCTTGTTAGCCTTGGATTCAAATGGAACCATATCTTAAATATAGACTCAGAGTGAATATGAGTACCTGAATAGAGAATGATTATCTCTCTCTCTCTCTCTCTCTCTCTCTCTCTCACACACACACACACACACACACACACACACACACACAGAGAATGAATGGATAGATGAGTGGAACCACAGAGAAATAGTACCTAGGTTCTAAGACATTCAGATAACCTCAGGGACTCCTGTTATAACATCTGAGCAGTAAGCAGTAAATTGTAGATCATATTGGAGAAGAACACTATCAGGATGTTGCCACAGGTGTAACTTTGAACTTAACCTCTGAAATGGCAAATTACTCTCAATCTTTGAAATAGGAAATTAACTGCAACATTCTGTATACTAATGAATGCTATAGTCAGGAAAGACGAGATTCAGGCTTCAGATTAGAGAAATTAAAAAGAAGAAATAGTTTGAGGCAAAAGAATAAAGGATTTGAAGGCATAACTAGCTCATGTTTGTGACTGGTAGCATATATCATAAACCAAACATAAACTAGTTTAGCAATGCAAAGACCCAAGGATGACATATGGATTAATAGGCTCAATTTCCATTTTCATGGAATGCATTTAAAATATATTCTATATTTAGGTTTTGTTTTGGAAACAACTTCTCAACTAAATCCTTTTAGGTTTCTCTAAATGTCTTTGCATGAAACAAACCTATATCTGAAAATTCATTTGTCACTGTTATTATAAAGAAGCTATCTCCTTATACAAAGCCTACTAGTTGTATACTTTGCAGGGACTATTTTTTTCCTTAATTTTGAGACCTACTAAACATACTGTTTTGGCTACTTGATTCCATTTTTACATTTTTTTTTATAAACTGAAGTTTTTCTTTTTTAATAAGTTGAACCTGGTGCTGGGAATGTGGCTTAATGGTAGAGTGCTTGTCTAGCATGCACGAAGCCTTGGGTTTCACTCCTCAGTACCACATAAACAGAAAAAAGCTGTTAAGTAGTGCAGTGGCTGAAGTGGTAGAGTACTAGCCTTAAGTACAGAGAGGCTTAGGGACAGTGCCCCAGGACTGGCAATAAATAAATAAACAAACAAACAAATAAATAAATAAATAAAATTGAATCTCAGGATCTGTAAGAAAAGATCATAGAGAGTGAATCTTAATAGAATTGGAAATACAAAGGCCCATTATTATTTTTGTCATAAAGGCCCTAGAGTACAATTTTAAATATTAAATGGCACATAAAAATACTGTATGTTTATTTCTCCTTATTTACTACATTTGGGTTAATAAATATGCATATAAAGTCAGTTCATACTTGTCTCTATAAATATACACAAGACAAAAACACTAATGTATAACTGAACTGTCCTGAAAAAACCTGTACCATCCAGCTTCTTATTACCACTTATAATACCATTTTTTGTATTAGAATATCATTTCAGTATTGACAAAGTTTTATTAAAACTTAGATATCTGTGAAAAACATTCTCAAATATGACTGCTGAGGAAAGTAGAATAAACAATATGGTGTTAGGAAATAAGACATCATTTCTGAGATTCAACAATACTATTTGCTTATGTAAAACACAAATGCATATTTCAAAGTTTATAAGCTTGGTGCAGAGAAACTCAATCAGAGTTTCAGGCCATTTAAAAATTGAAAATGAAAACAAATGATTAAGAACGTTTGTAAGTCACTCATGCAGCCATAAATGGCAGACAAGAACATATCCTTCATCCTCATTGTCAAAATAATGTTTTACAATGATTGTCCTTTCCACAATGCAACTCGATACCAATAAATGCTCCCTTGGCCTTTATAAACTGACAATCTAAGATGAATGGACCATGGAGCAGAGAAAAAATAATGAAAATGCTTTGTCCCTGTTGACACAAAGGAAGGATACGTTTCTCTATGAGACAGAACTTTGGCTTCATCTTTCTGGTTAAAAGATCTCCGGCTTGTGAACAAGCTGTGGTCTCAAAGGTCACTTACGTGCTGTCTGCTTCCAACACAAGACACAATGTTACCCCACAGAATTCAATTTCATACTAAAAATGAAACCCATGATCTTGTGGCCAAAAAAAAAACCCCCACAAAAAAACAAAATGAGCTTTGTTTGAACCAGAAATTAAATATACAAATTTTACATGTAATAAGTATAAAATCTTGAGTGCAAGCGTTCAATTAGAAGGCATGATCAAGCAGGCATTGATGCTGTGGACATTCTCCAAGAATTCTCTTGCACCTTGGAGGACATTTAAGTGTGGCTCTTTCCTACCTCCTGTTGATTTCCCATAGTTCATCTGGCTCTGGATTGTCTGGATTATCTATTGTTTTAGAGGAATCACCTGAGGGGATTCCCAGAAGGAAAATGGTGACAAGGAGAAGGATTCACTGAAGAACCTCAGCAATCACAGGAAGAAACAGAAAAGGGAAAGGAGGTGACAGAGAACAAAATTCCTTACAGATATTTTATTTCATGAAATGGTGAACTGTTCTATGCAAGCACCGAACTTTCTGTAGGGAAAGAGAACACAGTGGAGAACCGAGGTGACAGGCTAGTGAAAGGCACTCTCATTATGATCGTTGTATGGGGCAGGACATGAGAAAAAACAAAATAGAAATAACTTAAGATTTCTACTGGTAGCAGTCCTTAGAATTCAGAGTGGGATTGTTGTTCTGCCTTAGCCTTACCCATCTTTCACTCTACAGGATGAAGTCAGAAGCAAGGTGGTTATACTCAACAATAAAGGGCTCTCAGCAGGCTGTCAATAAGAAAACATGACTTTGGGAATGAGATGGTCTAGAAAGACTGAAAAGGAAATAACAAAAGAAATAGGTGGTAGCTCCTGGACAATGCTGATACATAAAAGGAATCCAGAGGGAGGAGAGGGGAAACAAAACAGAGAAGTATTGTCTCTATCTTGTGTGTCTCAGGTGCACCCTCTGTTTAGCTCATTCTGACAATGGGTTGTATCCATAGTTCTCTGCCCCTTTGAAGGCTTGCCTGTGAGACACCAATGTATATACACTAACAGGACCCCAAGTTTATGCCACCATTTCCAAGGTCAGCCTTTGAGACTTGAGATGTGTCACACAACTCTCTCTTCTGGCACAGTGATCCTAAAAATCAGAACTATATTTAACAAAACTTGTTTCTGACATTTAATAAATACCATTTGAAGATGCACTAACATCCTTTGCTTTTAGGATAGCTTATTATCAGGGATTGCAGATAGTCATCCTGCTCAAACCACTGACATTTGGCCCCAAGGCCAAGGTAAAATGTGATACCTAGGAGCTATGTTGGACATCCCAGATTCCTCTCCATAATGACAACTTAACTTCCTGCTCTTGTGGTACTGGGGCACATAGTATCTGGCTGCCAGGCCCCGATGAAAGAGTCTCAGATAATGATAGTTGATTTGCCCTTGATCAGAATCCTTTTCCATGTAGCCTACACTAAAGGCTTTCTTAGTAAAACTTAGTACAACTCTGAGGAGCCATCCCAGATCCGGTGACTAAAGTTGATCCTGGGCCTTGCATCTTCACCCTCCACAAAATTTCTTTCTTTCCCTTTCCAGGGAGTGAGCTCCAAGAACTCTTCTTTATAAATACCTTGCAAGATAATATTCAGTTAAGTTTACTTCCTAAAAAGTACAAGCTGTTACTAGCTTTTAAAGGTTTTCCCTTTCAGTATTTGCTTCTGGCCCAATTTGCTTTACAGTCCTTTATTTTTTTTAACTTTTTTATTAATCAGTTGTGGGGGGCTTGAACTCAGGGTCTGTGTGCTGCCCCTGAGCATTTACACTCAAGGTTAGTGCTCTGCCACTTTGAGCCACAGCACCACTTCAAGCTTTTTCTGAGTAGTTTATTGAAGATATGAGTCTCACAGACTTTCCTGCTTGGGCTGGCTTTGAACTGCAAGCCTCTGATCGCACCCTGAGTAGCTAGGTTTAAAGACATAAGCCACAAGTACCTGGCCCATTCCTTTTTACTTTTTTCTTTTTTTTTGTAAGGAAAAAGAGAATAACATTAGCTCTACTAACTGATCTTAAGTTTTGCTGAGTTTGTTATGTGTTATTTCTAATTTTCTATGATGTAGATTACTACGTTAGAGACAGAAAAAGAACAGGAGAGAGGCAGATAAGAGGCTGAATTAACCATACTAGGAAGGAATTATTCCATATTAAAATTATTTGTTGACACTATCACGGTGGCAATAAATGAACCAGTTTTAATCTCCACAGAATCATAAACTCATTTTTACCTTGGTTTTCATGCTACTAATACAAAGGCACTTTCCTAAGTGGCTACAGGAACAACTGAAGGTCAAAGAATAAACTTTAATTATCTCATCTACCGATCATTCCTTTTAAAAACAACTAAAAATGACAGAAAAGGTTAGAGTTTGGGCCAATTGCCAGTCCCAAAGAGCATCTTGGAAAACAGAGTTGAAACAATTATCTCAAAAGCATTCTAGCACATAGAAAAGGGGCATGATGCTGAACACAGAGATAAAGGCTTAAGATTCAGTTATACTATTAGTGGTCCTTGGTTCCATCCTTGTGGTTTCAGAATGTTACACCTGCTTAGTTAAGCTCACAGAGATGTCATGACAATTAAATGTAGAAGAAATAAACTTTCAGGTATGTGAATGCTGCGCAAATATGTGATATTATATGAAATTTGGAGGCACAAATCTGCATCTGCCATATCTTCAAAAGTCAAAGTAAGGCTTCCATTTATAAAAGCAATTCAAAAGCTTTCTTTTGTGATTATAGGTTCCTATAAATCATTATTAATAAGTTAAGCTTATATATTTAGGCTTAGCCCAGTTTAAAGGGACTATAAACTGATATGACTGATTTTTCTGATAAAATAGCAAAAGTATCTTGGGCCATGAATCTGATAAGGAAAGTCATGTGTTAAGAGGGATTTTTCCCAAAATGCTAATTAAAGATAGGAAAGGAAGCAGTTCAGCTTTTCACATTTACTCTGCAGCAATAGTGTATCATTTGTCCTTAGGACAACAAATAGCACCAGGAAGTGGGGGAAAAAAAACTACAATACTGTCTTGTCACATAGTAGAGTGAAGTTACAGAAAACAGTAATTGTTTTTCCCATAATCCAAGTGACAATGTTTTGTTAATAAATAATTTTTTCATCCGAACGTATTGAACCTACCCCTCTAAGTATTTAGTAAAATACACTCCCCTCACATACTCTCCCTTTTCCCAATGTGAGATGGTTAATATTTAAATAATATTGTGTAGAAGGATTATTTGAAATACAAGCTTACATTTACTGACTTTTATGATTTATTTGTTTGCTTGTATTTTAGGAGGACTAAGGGGAAGCTATAAGGGAATAAAATAGAAAATGTTGAACTAATACCAGTGGTTTGCAGTTCCAAACCAACCTGGACAGAAAAGGTTGGGAGAATTCTTCACAACCCATAGCTTGGTATAGTGGTAGAGATCTCTTATCCTAGCAATGTGGGAAGCTGAGAACAGGAGGACTTCAGATTCTTAACTAGCCCAGGAAGAAAATCCGTAAGATTTCATCTAAACAGAAGAAGCCAGGCATGATGGTATACACCTGTTGTCCTAACCACAATAGACAATTTAAAAGAAGAGGATTGGGGCTGGGAAGGTGACTCATTGGCAGACTGCTTGCCTTGCATGCATGAGGCCCTGGATTCGATTCCTCAGCACCACATAAGCAGAAAAAAACAGAAGTGGCATTGCGGCTCAAGTGGTAGAGCGCTAACGTTGAGCTGAAGAGCTGAGGGACAGTGCCCAGGCCCAGAGTTCAGGCCCCACAACAACAACAACAAAAAATAGGTGGATTGTAGTCTAGGCACACGTCTTGGCAGGAAGAGATATTCAAGCTCAAAAATAATCAGTGCAAAAGACAAGACTGGAGACTGCTTAATGTTACAGCACCTGTATAGCAAGAGTGAGTCCTGCCAAAACAAACAAACAAGTTATGTCCTTCTATGCCACCTTCTGATTTTTTCCCCAGGCGCTAAACACTCTTGATCATGAGTCCTTCTGAGCAAAACCTTCACTATGTGTACAGCCTACATCACAGCGACTTAATACTAGCCCTCCAAAGACACTGTCCACTTCTCTCAGTCTCTTCTAACTCCTCCCAGCCCAATATTCAGTGCTAGCTCATCTGGCCACTCACCTTCCTCTAAGAACTAGGCATGAATTTTCCTGAGTTTGCTTCCTTAGATATTTCTTTTTCCTATTTGAATTTTGATTCCCTTTCTCAAGGTTAACTTCTCAGGAGACCCAATCAAATATTACCTACACATCACAACTCTGGGTTCCTAAGTCCTACTCCTCTTTCTGTTCTGATCACTAAGCTAATTTCCAATTTAGAGCAAACATTAAGGTAATTTTGACTGTATTTGGCCACTGACAACTAATAACAACAACAACAATAACAACAGCTGTCTATCAAGGAAATAGGGTGCCAGTGAACAGAAGTAAGGGGAAAAATTCAAAGTTCTCTCCAAATCTAGCTCTTCTACACTCTCCAAATCTCATCTTTTACAACCCTCTTCAAGAGTCACACTAAAGCCAGGCATCATGAGTCAAGTATGTAAAAATAGCTAGCTAGGAGGCAGAGATGAAGGGATCATAGTTCAGGGGCAGCTTCACTATAAAAATCTCCAGACTCTCTTAACCAATGACTGGGTACAGTGGCAGTGTTCTGTTATCCGGGATAGGAGAATGAATATAATAGTGGGGTACGCTTCTGTTTCCCAGCAACATAGGGAAAGCGCAAGCAGGATGATCTCAGCCCATGCCAGCCTGATATAAAGCAAAAAAAGGACTACAGAAATCGTTGAAGTGGTAGACTACCAATTGGCTAGCAAGTGCAAGGACCTTGCTTCAATCCCCAACCGCAAGAAGGGGTGGTGAGGGTCACACTAAACCTCTTATCTGGGCCTATGCAAGTGCTGCCAAAGCTTTCTCCTTCTGCTGGGGATCCAGCCTCCTGTGGCTCTTCACAACAACCAAAGCAAATGTTCCCTCTCCCACTCTGCTGCACCCCCACCGCAGCATCCCTCCAGCACTCACTACTAAGTTTTGGGCTCTTTCAACATTAACAATGCATGTCACAATGCCCGACTCACAGTGGGTACTCAAAACATCTCAGCTGAAGATGAAATGGAATAAAATCACCAAGGTTTGTGGCTTACTCGGGTGTTCAGCAGACATGATAGTCACTGTGTTCACCTCTAGAATACAATAATAAAGATAACACTTTGTACTTGGCTTGTCAAGTTCGCAAAGCATGAGCAAATACAATATATATCTTTTGTATCCACAACACCCAGTTCAGAAGTAAGCCAGTTTTCTACTACTTGGGTTTTTTTTTTATCATTTAATATTCAACACAGCACTGCTTTTGTGTGCATTTAATACATTTTATTTATTTTTAATCAATTTTATCATCTCTCCTATTAGGAGAAATCTTGTGAGCGCAAGACTCAACGAATCTTCAAGACAGGGAGCAGTACTCCATCCAGCACAGTACTGACAAATGATGAACAAGTAATTGCTCAGTCAATAGAACTGATATGACCAAGGAGATCAGGCCTTCACCACACGAATATTGCCTTAAATATTCCTAGTTTTCTTGTGTACTGAAGTTATCTTGTGAGGGGGTACAATGAAACAATGCCCAGCACTCTTTTTCACTATACTTCATATCACCCAATGATGGTTCTTACACATTTCTAAGTATGCTTTTCTAATGGATTATTTTTAATGGAAAAAGGAATGAGCAGTGTCATTAATTCTAACCACCTGAATATTCCTATTAAACTCTTCTATTTTTACTGTAATTGGTGGTTAATAAGGGAATCTTGTAAAGATATGCTTCTTTTCTTTCACGGCAGGAATCTTGCCTTCCTAATAATTTTGTACACTGACACTTATTTTCATCAAAGGTCCTTCCCTTACTAATGTTCACAGCAGCTATTAATTCTGTTACATATTAGAGTTGATTGTTAAACTCTTACTTAAGGGAAGTCCTGAGTACAAACTATCTTACCAAAGATGAACATTTTGTAGATTTTTTAGTTTATTATTTAGAATCAAGGACTGGATTCTCAAGCTAATTCATAATAGCAGCTAAAACAATAACTCTACAAGACAGGAAAATTAGGAACTTGGAGAGGACTAGTAGAGGAGACACAATATGGGAGAGGTCTTAGCAAATGTGGACAGAATGGTCATGAGCCAACTCTTGCTTAGTACCATTTTTCTCACCCTAGTCTGATCCAGGGGGGGAAATACTCCAACTTTGCCACAACCTGGCAATCATCCAAACTGCTCTGGACCCCAATACAGATTTCCTTCCATCACTTCCCCTTTCTAGCTATGCCAAGAATACCTATGCTTTGCAATTCCACTCCTATCCAAAGCCCAAGGGTACCCATAGCAGCCACTTGTAATGGGAGCTAAGAGAATGAGTTTCAGATATTTTGTGTAGTCATTATATAGATATGCATAATACTTGGATTAGAAAGGCTGTATAGGAATAATCACATCAACTATATATACAGTATTTGTAAATCTGCTGTTTGTGTTGCTTATGATATCCAGAAAATTAATAGAATCTTATTTTCACTTTATAAATTCTCTATGAAATCTATCTACTTCCCCTCAATGACTATTTTTAAAATGATAAGATAGTAAGGAAAGAAATGCTGCTAGTTTGTCTAAAAGAGGTTTTAATGACAGGTAAGGTAAAACCTGGGAAACTGTAATAGTGAGTGAGATCAGGGAACCAGGATAAAAAAAAAATTAGCAACTCAGCATTTATCAATTACATATGAACTCTTAAATTCCTCCTGAGGGCTTTTAGAGAATCCCAAATCCTCTCTGGATTGTGCCCTCTGTTCTTCTCCTCTTCCAATTTTATGAACTAATGGAGTTCCTCCCTTGCCTTTCTTCTGTCTGTAAATTCCAGCTAACCACTGATTCCAGATGTTGTCTACAAAAATTGAAATCTGCATTGTGTTTGTTTTCAAATAACAGTGTTGTTTAAAAGAAATATTAAAAAAATTACCTCTACCTCCACATCCTTTTATATTCTTCATGGAAATTTAAGTTCCCCTGTTTGGTCAGGATTAACATGTTTTAAAATGTTTATCCTTTTCTATTATGAAACTCATCAGACAACTTGTTTTCCAAGATTATCTTCATAAACAAATAACAGGTAGTGTGTTAGAGCCAAACTCAGTCATGTATTTCACAATATGTTAATTAGAAACAATCCATTCACTGCAGTTCTTTGGTTCATATGAGAATCTTTGTTTTATTTTTCTGACTCATGGTCTGTCCATGAGTGAAATGCATGGAGCTTATGTTTAAAGTAAACACCTTCAAGAGTCCACCCTATACAGACAGAAATAACAAGTACCCCGTCATAGTAAGACTGAAAAAATTTAAACACTGAAAAATTTTCTGTTTTGTAAGATAATCTCAAACTTCTGAAATGGAAGGTGGGATGTATTCTTGTACCATGTGCATGGTAACATACAGATAATTTCCATTGATGAAAAAAAGGAACTGAAGTGGAGCTGAAATAAAGAATTGCAGTTGTCTGAAAAGGCATGAGTACAGATTAGGTATGAGTTGCATAAAACATGACTTGCCATAAGACATGAAATTTCTTCTCTTATTAATGATTATAATTAAAAATTATTGTTTTACAGCTTTGGAGACGAGCCATATGCTAGTTATGCCTTATAAAATGTTGAGAACTTGCTAAAAAGCTTCACTATTAATAGTAAATATAGGTTACTGAGCTGACTTTTTAAAATTAAAAACCAATCTATATAAATTGATATCTTAGCCATTTCTAAATATAAATGAATCAAAACATTAACATAAGCTATCAAGTTCCCCAAATAACATGCTTTAGAATTCTGAAGTTATCATTCTCTTGTAAAATAAACAAAGCATAAATACCATTTCCATTTTTCCTAACCATAGTCCAAATAGCTAAAATATTTTAAAGTGATCATTGGATTGTATAAACTCTATAGTATACTAAATATTTGTTTATTTTTTAATCTTTTTAATGAATACAGTATAGAAAATTAGGCTTGCAGATAACACAGCTTTTAAAATGTTGGATTTTGCCCTAAGCATTTCTTAACCACATGGACAGTAGGAAGGTCACTGTGTTTATTTCCCTGAATGCAGACCTAAGATAAATGTAGAACTAAGTCACACCCTGCAGGAAATTCCAATTTAAAATTGGAGCTGCAGAGATAAATATGCCAAACACTGTAGACAAAGACTTCCTACATTGTGCTTGACGCTCTAACAGATAGTTGAAGTTATTAAGTGTCCTCAATCTTCTCCTGTCCCACTCCAACCTGAGTTCTGACAAATGCAGGATGACAATCAGAAATATTACCTAACATTTCACAATAAGGGGAGTTAAAAGTCAATAATTTTCTTTGTTGCCTTAAAACTGAGCTTTTCTTTCATTTCTGATACATGTACAAAAATAATAGATCACTCTGTCAGTTACCAAAGACTATTTGGGTCCTGTTAGATATAACATGTGTCAAGCTATTCAAAGTGTGTCAATTCTGAACCTCCAAGGCAAGCAAAATCAGTTCATACTATTCTCTAGCTATGGAGGTACATTTGTAAAATAAAACAACACAGCCATCTCTGTAGAGACCCGTGGTACTCCTAATTTATAGTCTGTAGTCTGCACCTTTGTACCCACTGGCTTTGGAAAAATACATTGCTGAATTTATTTATTTTTTTTGAAAACAGGTAAGCATCCATCACTTCTTGAAGATGCCTTTAGCTCAAATGCAGAGACCTTTAGTCCCCTATGCCTGCCAGAGTAACAGGATCATATGACACAGAATGCAGGCTGAATGTGATTCTTTTTTTCTGTGTTGCAGGCACTGTACCTTGTAAGTAAAAGATAACGAGCTTTACAACGTCGGTGCGGGGGGCGGGGGGGAAGGGGGGAAGGAGAAAGATTGGGATTGGGGGGGAGGGGGGAGGCTAGGAAGGGATGTGAAGGGTAAACAAAGGAGGAGGCTGCAATGCTTGGTAAGAAATGTACGCATTATCCTGCCCATGTAATTGTAACTCCTCTGTACAGCATGTTCACAAATAAAATAAAAATTAAAAAAAAAAGATGCTTTAAAGAATTTCCAATGTGAAAAAAAGATGGGTCAGGGAGGGAGGGGCTAGAACTTAGTGAGAGGGTCCTGTTACTCACAATGGCCTAGCATTACCTACCTCTTCCAGGTCCTGTCACCCTCTGGTCCCTTGTATAAACTGTGTTGTAATTCTAAATTTCATGTGAGATTTATTAATATAGCTTCCTATATTTCCATTCCAATTATTCAAGTATTTGTATTTTGTTGACCTGTGTATTTTCCTCAGAGAAATAGAAAAATTGTAAGAACAACTGAATTTCTAGAGATTAGAATCTAAGACTAGGATTTACAAAAAGCAGAGTGAGAGCTAGTTCATATAATAGAAGAGGACCTGACTTCCCCTTCAGTCCTTCTACCTTCTACATTCCACACAGCCACTGTTAAACGGACACTATTGAATTAGTAACATTAAACATGAAGAAACTGGGGTTAAGTGGGGTTAGGTTAATGGGTCCCCATTTGATTCTGAAGGTGGAAAATTGGTTTATATTTTATCATTTGTATTTTTCATTTCCAGCTATTTCTTATGCCTTTCATTGAGGGAAGGTTATTATCTCAAGAAGGACTAAAGAACAAGGGAGATAGTATTACTTTTACTTCCCAAACAGGCTTGCTCATTTCCTTGCTCATTTCACAAGTCAACACTTGTGAAAGTCAAGGCTTCTATTTGCCCAGGTTTCCCTTTGCAAATGTATGGCTGTGAAAAGCAGTGTGCTTTCTAAAGCTGTCTTTTAAACAATACGAATTAGAAGGTGGAGAACAGTTTTGTTGTAAGCTATTAGAGAATGAAAACCATGGAATGGTTCTTCCACTCTAGAAGGGTAAGAGGAGAAGGAGGGAAGGAAGGAAGAGAAGGAAAGAGGTGAGTCACAGAGCTGGATATAAAAATAGGGCTTGTTCTCCCACTGGAGTCCAGACCCACAGGAAGAGTTGAGATTTCTGCAATTTCATAGCAAAGAAGTCTATGTTACTGTTCTCTCCACTCTGGGAGGGACTGCAAAAACAATGGCTGCCAAAGTGCACTGGGAATGGTCTACCTTTTAGATAACTTCCCTTCATCCCTCCATACAAGCCACTCTACCTCTTGAGAGAGTAGCAGAAAACATCTCACACTCCTGCAAGGTCTGCAGAGGCTGTGCAATCCCCAGTCTTGGACTAGATGGAGGCTGAAGTTGAGTTTGGGGGAGACAACAACCTCAGCTAGACTAAGGTTAAGACCAAGTGAAGGCAGAAGATGGCCTATTATTGGGGAAAACAAACAAAATCAACAAAAACAAAAATTAAGGATGTGAATCAGACAAAAATTGATGCCAGGACCTAGAGTAAGGTCACATGCCTATAATCCCAGCTACCATGGAGGCAGAGATGAAAGGATTTCAGATTGAGGCCAGCTCAAGCAAAATAGTCAGTGAGACCCTATCTCAAAAACAAACTAGCAATGGTGGTATACACTTATAATACTATATAACCAGGAGGTAAAGACAGGAATATTTCAGCCCAGGGTCAACTAGAATAAAAACCCAAGAACCATTCTAAATAACTAAAACAAACCCAAAAAAGGGCTAGGGAAGTGGTAGACCACCTGCCTAGCTAGTTCTAGACCTCAAAGATAAACTATTGCTTTTTCCTTCTGAATTGTTTTTGGTGTCCGAAAGCATCTTGCATTTGGATTTTTTTTCTGCCTACAAATGAATTAAGGAGGAGGAAACCTGTTTAAAGCAAGAAAACAGAAAAAAAATAGCATGTAGGGGGAGAGGGGAGAGGAGAAACAGCAAAAAGGACTCTTCGTATATAAGGAGTCCCAAAGTTGGGTATCTTCTGTCCCTCTCCTTGGGGCCACTTTCTCCTAGTTTGATTGGTTGAGGAATGGACATGAGCTTCAGGGAGTCTCCCAATTGGCTCCCTAATCTCTGTTGAGTTATCCCCCTCACCTGAGGGACCTGTGTGTCTTGCTGAGTCACTCTCCTTCCCAAGTCCCTTGGAGCCCTTTCCTACTGCTCCTCGCTTCCAGTAAGTACCACAAGCTTTAGCATGTGGACTTTAGGAAATCATTTCTGTTTGTACAGAAATGTCTTTTTTAGGTGAAATACATGTCAGAGATAGATATAAAATGGAGTGTGTGTGTGTGTGTGTCTGTCTGTCTGTCTGATGTTTACCAAAAAATGAGACAAAGATAGGGAAGAAGACTTAGGTGCAGGAGAGAGGGACAGGCAGGTGCATCCCAGACCAGACGTATTCTCCAAGATGCTATTCCTAACTGAAGAAAAAGGAAGGGAAGGTACAAGTAAAAATAATAAATGAACAGACAATGAAGACTTGTTTATCCTCTGGCTTGCCTGGTAAGAAAAGAGATAGTATGTGCATTCCACAAAGGGCACTCTCCAGTGTGTGGAATAAACATTCCTTATTCTACATGCAGAGGAGGAGGAAGCTTAAATCACCCATAGCAGAGCCAGGCTAATCCAGCCCATGAGTGAGCACTGCCTAAGTATTTCATGTCATCTGCAGAAGAACTCATCGTTTCCATGAATTCTTTCATGTGTACTCCATGAGCTAATTGTCACCACGTTTTTAACAGCTTCCTTAAAGTCTGCAGCTTTTAATTTACTTAGAAGATGTAATACTTCCGCTGAAGATTACCAAACCACTTCATTCTGTTAACTGTGACTACCTAAGAAGTACCAAGGCTCTGGCTCCTTACTGTCTCAGTTTAAATAAGGCAGCTAACCCTACCACCAAGGCAACAGGAGTAGGCCTGAGGAAGCCTAAGGTTTTGATGAAGGCATACCAAAAGCTGTAGTTTACTTCTTTATTTATGCCTTTAATTATTGTCCAAGTTGTAAGCTGAGAAAAACCAGGAGCTATAGAGCAGGTAATCACTTTATCTTTAAAGGTCTACACTTCACTTGGTACTGTGATGATATAAGAAATATTTAACAAAAAAAGTTTTACCCTCCCCTCTTCTGAACATATGTTCTCTGTCTCACCCTGGTCCTCCCAAAAATATGACTGGTAGGTGCAATCGCTCAATTAATATTTACTAAGCATCTACTATAGATTTAGAAATACTGTATGTGCCAACATCCATGTACTATAGTAACTCCTCACAGCAGCTCTGCAGTAGAAATCATCTGTTTTACAGATGAGGAAAGCTGGACTCAAACAAGTGAAGTCATTTGCTTAGGGTCACAGAGCTTGAAAGTGGCCCACAGAGAGTCCAAATCAGGTGTCCAAATCAGCTGATAGACACACAGCTGTAATTACTTACTGCATGGCACAGACTTCTACCTGAGAGTTCAAATCTCATTCCTGCCATAGAAAAACTATGTATCTTGTTGTACCTTGGTTTTCCCCAACGACAAGACTGGGGTACTAGTAGCATGTGGGGATAGAAAGAGTTTCAAGGGCAACATGGAAGGTTTTGAACACAGTGACTGGCCCTCTTGGGCAGCCATGCACATGAGCTGTTATCATTGTACAAAAGACATAGAAAAGGGGAATTTCAAGGTCCCAACACAAAGAAATGCTCATTTAATCCATTTAATCCTGACACAATGTACACCTGCATTGAATTGTCATTCTATAGCTCATAAATATGTATTTTCGTAGGTGTCAATTAAAAAATTCAACAAAGAAATATTTCCTTGTCAAAATGCTTATTTCCTCCATTTCTATCACCAGTGATTTATTGGCTATTACTTCCTACTAAACACTCAAAGTCACAGGTCTGCCCACTGCTACACAAATTCAAGTACAAGTTCAATCCCAGCGATGCCTTTTCTACATAGCCTCATGGCAGGCCGCAGAGCTGCTCTGTAAGCTGAAGGAAACACATGTACGCCTGTAGCATATAAGCTGAGGAATACAGGAAGATTCAACCTGATAAAGCCTTTACTGGCTTTCTAGAACTGCTATAGCCTTATTTCTGCAACTTGAAAACTCAAAGGGAACATTTTCAACTTATTGATTACTGGTATGTCTTGGGAAGCATTAACAAAAATAATTTTCAAAGACAGACTTACTCTTTAATTGGTACCTCAGCATTTCTCCAGTTATTAAGAAAATACATGGAAATTTACTGTTACAAACTGCCATCCAGGAAACTAAGTAGTACCAGGGCAGAAAAGTATCTATCTGTCCATTGATTTATCAATGGTGAATGCTGGCCACGGGTATCCTTCCTAAAGTGCTGCTTATACCTTTCAGTCAAGAAAAATGTCATACACATGGGGTTTCTATTTCTCATTTTGTATTGTCTCAAGAAAAGCTAATTATAGCCGGGTGTTAGCAGCTCACCCTGTAATCCTAGCTACTCAAGAGACTGAGATTTAAGGATCACAGTTTGAAACCAGCCCAAGCAGAAAAGTCCATGACAGTCTTATCTCCAATAAACTACTCAGAAAAAGCTGTAAGTAGTGCTGTGGCTCAAGGGCTAGACTGCTAGCCTAGAGCAAAAGGAGGCTCAGGGAAGCACCCAGGCCCCAAGTTCAAGCCCTAGGACTAGCAAAAATAGAAATTAAAAATTAAAATAAAAAAAGTTATTTATGAATGTATCTTTTAAAAGACATGGCCAAAGTTGAAATGCTTTTGATTTTTCCAATAAGATAATAATCAATTTGCCTTAAAAACTTAAAGACTACATAATTTTTATGTCTTAAGAGACTTTCCTTTGTCTCTTGGCTTTAAATGTTTAGGCTATCATTGATATTTCTACTTGAGACTTTCCCAGTTTAGTAGATGGGTGCTACATCCTTCCACTACTCAGGTCTAGGAATCATCTTTGCCTCCTTTCTCTTACATCTTTAACCAGCTCACAACAAAGTCCACCATCAGCCTTACAGTTTAGTAGATGGGTGCTGCATCCTTCCACTGCTCAGGTCTAGGAATCATCTTTGTTACCTTTCTCTGACATCTTTAACCAGCTCATCAGTAGCTCTTGTCCTCTATTTGTAAAGTACAGCAAGAGTCCCACCACATTTGACCCCTCCACCAGGTCAACCTAGTAAAACCACCATCATCTCTAACCTAATCATTTCTCCTAAAGCTCTTTCTGCTTTAGAAATCCTGACTTTCAATTTTTAACATCGCAGCTAGAATGAATTTTCTAAACTTCATCATAACACAATTTGTCAAAATAATACAATTTCTTTCTCTACTGTATACTGACAAACGTTGTTTTCATATTTGGGGTTCTCATGAGTATTGCAGTCAACCAGTCCTGTAGTCCTAAATCTGGTATAATGTATAATTAATGAATTGATGAAGAAAAATCTTACTTTTGGTCTTAGTAGCTATAAAACTTTTCAGGAGAAGACAACTCTTTCCTCATTACCATGCAAGTGAATACACTCACAAAATAACCAAATTTCCAAGTTGAGAAACTTGGTTTACATAACACAGCTGGTCACTGAGAAAGCACTAATCAACAGAGATGTTTAAGACCAACCTAAAATCTTTACTGATGTTGATGATGGTGCAGATGTCCTCCAGATGCTGACATAAGCCAAATCTCAATGCTCCCTCAGCACCAACCATATGCCTGCAACAAAGATGCATGCTAGAGTTCTAAACGTCTAAACATCTAGAGTGTTCTAAACATCACCATTTTCATGTTCTCGTCACTGAATTCTGAGATCAGAGACACATTAGATAAGGGCAGGGAATGAAACAGACCCAGCTTCTGATGTGTACAATGAATGATAGCTCCACTGTGCTGTAGGTGCTATTTTGGGGCCTACAGGACCATAGGTTCATGGGCTGAGTTCAACATGCTTATTCATCACTTTTTTTTCTACCACCCTACTGACGGCTCATGATTTCTCTTCTCCTTGGTTGCTGGCCAACACGATCTGCCCCACACAGTCAATCATGCCGCCCCAGACATAACCCTTCAGTAATTCCTCATGACTGGTCATCCTCATAGACTTGTCATTGACGGCCTGGCCTAGCTGAAGTCTGTACTTTGGGACCTCCTCTTTCAACAATCCTTTACTTTTCATTAGTAGGCTCTGCACTCAGGATATTGTTTCTCAACTAGTAGTTGTTCATGTGGGTCTTTGTGTAAGAAATAGCCCTCTTCATTGTTTGGTTTATTTTTATTCAACTAAGAGTTTCACAGCAGAAGGAAGCATTCTGTCTGTTCTTATACAGGAACACAGCTAGCCTTTTAATTCCTTGGCTCAGTTAAACACTTCCCATGATACCCAATGTAAACCTTCTCATTGGACTCACCTCTGTATTTGTATAAAAATCAATCTCCCTACTAAAGCCTGTAAGTTATAAGAACGTGGTCTCCCACATAGCATGAGGTAGTAAGGGCCCTGTTACTGCCTACCCACATATCACCTAGACAGGGGTGAGCAAACAGCCCACCAGCTTTATCCAACCTGCCCCGTGTTTTTGTAAGGCCTATGAGCTATGAATACATTTTTTAAATTATTCCTGAGAGAAAAAAATCACATGATGAGTAATGCTTTGTGACATGGAAAATTAGACAGAATTCAAATTTGAATGTCTTATAAACAAAATTTTATTGAAAGATAACTATGTTCATTCATTCATTTATACAATGATTAGGCCTGTGTTTGTACTATGACCCCTGGAGAAGGAATTATATAGCCTCCAAGCCTAAAATATATACTGTCCAGTCATTTTCAGAGAAAGCTTCCCACTCTTGCTCTACAGCTAGTTTGCTATCATTAATATCATCATTTCAACTCAAGAGTATTTTGAATTTTTATGGGAGTTGAAACAAAAGTTTAAATTAAGGAGAATGGACAGTGATAGAAAGTGAAGGACTGGGAAGGTCTTTATCTATAAATGGAAACAAATGCTGCTCGTGATAAAGCTGTACCCCAGACATCACCCAGCAGAACTGAGAACACAGTCACCTAGGATGAACTCATTTGCTGCTCACTGACATGATAGAATTTGAGGCAATTAATGGTACATCATAAAATAATTCAACATCCCAAGTATGTTGGAGAAATTTGATGCCCTCATAGAATTTTAAAGTCTCAAATTAAATACAAAAAAAGGAATTTTGTGTGCAGGGAAGATACTACACTTCATAAATCACTAGAGATTGGAATTTCAATTAATTAAATGAAAAACAGTAAATGATAACAACTGAGTCAGCTCAGGTAAATCTTCTTTTGGCCAAAGAAACTGAACGTATTTATATTAGGCAGAATTCTCATGTGCTAAGTATCTGGACCAAAGGGATTTAGTTGTAGGAAGACAAAACACCCTTGACTCAAAAACAAACAAACAAACAAAAAAAAACAAATAGTTTGCGCAATTCCCTTCAACAAATCATTTCTTAAGCAGGTATTCTAAAACAAGGTGAGTAAATCACAGTCCTTTCTTCAAATTCCACCCAGGAAGGAGACATACAAAGCAATGGTCATGATTCAGATCGAGAATAAGAGGACTAAAGGTGACTGTAGACTAGTACAAAAAGAGGGATAAATGACGAGAGAGCGAGAGCGAGAGCGAGAGCGAGAGAGAGAGAGAGAGAGAGAGAGAGAGAGAGACGGGATGGGGGCAGGGGAGTAGAGAAAGGAAACTCTATGATGAAAACCACATCAGACTTTTGGGGGAGGGGAGCATAGTACTAAGGTTTGTACTGTACTCAAGGCTTCATGCTTGCTAGGCAAGTGCTCTACCAGTTGAGCCCTACTTGTAGCCTCCTCTTTATTTCCTTTTCTTGTTTCCTCTTCCTCTTCCTCCTCCTTCTCATTTTTCTTCTTCTTTTAGTAATTTTTCAGATGAGATCTTGCATTTTGCCCAGGTCAGCCTCAGATCATACTCTTCCTATCCATGCCTTCCAAGTCTCTGAACCACTAGCCCAGACTTCAATTTTAACCGACAAGAAGAAGAACTAGAGACAAGGCTCGAGTAGTAGAGTTCTTGTCTGGCATGCATAAGGAACTTGAGTTTACTCTTCTAGTATTACAAATTAAGTAGCAAAAAAGTTATAAGAGAAATAGGAAACAAACAAGGTATTGAACACCCACAATACATGAGTAGCACTAGTGCAGTGACTATACTTTTGGAGGGATGACAAGGCCATACAGGCAATGAATGGACTTCTTTAAAAGATGAACTTGAAGAAGAGTCCCCAGAAAGGTCTAAGTACAAAGTCCTGGCCTTTGTGGGCTGAGAACCTAACAGATAACCCAAAAGATGAAAAAATAGGTGCTAATATCTTCCTAAAACATAATGAAACCCTGTTCCTTTTCCAAAAGTGAAAGCATTTCATTGGCAAAAAGGAGGCCAGAGTGTGCAATGGAAAGAACCAGCTAATGTTTGTTTAAAAACCACTATTTCCCTGTCCCCCCACCCTCACAATTTCATTGTCTCCATAGCAAGAGCTCAGCACTGATGGCTCTCAGAACAAGTGATTGGCTGAGTTGCAACTGCCTCATAATATCTTCAAAAGATCCCGTTAATCTCTTCAAGAATCATTCCAAGGCTGAAATCAAGTGGGAGAAATTTCAACCCAGAGGAAAGCTTTGGCAAAAAACCTGGGTCAAGTGAAATGGAAACTCAAAGAAGAAGGTACTCATCCAACAATCACACTGCAAGACAGCAGCTCTGTTATTCTCTGGTGCAGTGAACTGCAATGAATCCTGAACACAGGTTGCTAAGTCTCAGTCAAGGCACAAAAAGACTCTTAATTTCCTCACTGGGTTCCCTATTTCTCTGTCCACACTGGAAGACACACATCTTGCCCTGAATCCTATGACTCTCAATGCAGCTCAGGTTGGGATTTATGTTGAGAACTGTAATTATTAAACCCAACAGTGCTGGAGCTAGTACTGCCTTATTCTGACTACCTGATACGTTAATCACATCTTGACTTAGACCAGTACTGCAAAATTATGTAAGGTACACTCTGCATTTTCCCTCTTCAGCATCTCCTTCTAAATTCCCTTGACAAATGTGTCACTAAATTGGTGACACAGACCTTTGAAATGGAGCTGCTCATTGCTTGGTCCCACCACAGAACCCAAAATGTAGCTGACAGTTACTGTGAATATACAACACAAAATGGATAATGATCATTGCGAGGAAATAATGATGAAGAACACGTCTACCTTCAGCCTATCTGAATCACCTGGCAATAGGAGAAGGAAGATTCAGGCACCTAAGTAGTTGAATGCAGGTATATGCCACCGTTCCATGCTAGGAAAAAATTCTTTTGAACCTCTTAAATTACACAGCACAGAATGATTCTTTGGCAGGCAGATAGGTTATGGATATGAAAATATTTTGTAAATGAAATAATTCCTAAAATTTCACTGCTTATTTTCACCCCAGATCCACAATACTGTTTCCAATATCTTATATAAAGTCAAATTGACATTGGATGAGAACTGTTATTAACCAATGATCTTCCATGCTAATTTAAATGACAGACCTTGTCACTTTGCTTGGATAATTTGAAATGTCAGCCAGCAGACACTCTTGAACTTACTTGAAAATTCATTAGTTCCAAAAGACAGCTGTGTTAATAGAGATGGTAATTGCTTTTACTGGGTTTTGCTTGTGTTGACAGAAGGAGATCCTAATATGAACCAGTCTGATCCCACTTAATCTTTGGAAGCATAAAAGTAAACTACTGACGCATTATAGGAAATTATTTGTGGGGAACAAAGCTGAAGTGAAACATTATCATCATTTATCTTTCAGATACACAAGACCACGACCTCACCATGATATTTCAGAAAAGATCTGAAGGTCCAAAGCATTGCAAAAGTAACTTTCTCATTTAAAATGATTTGAAGAAGTCTTTCTTGATAGATGCAAAGAACTCCATTACATTTACTTACCAAAACCATGCTACTAGCATGTTGCGTCACTGATTTGAATGCCAGCTTCAATCATAATAACCAATACAGAGGTCTATGATGGTGGTTTTGGAGAAGTGTGAGAGGGGTAGGATATAATCTTTTAAGTCTAAACTTAGCTTTTGGGCATGTAAAAATGATCTTTGTAGGAGTATAGTTTATAAGAATACACATCAGGAATGAGAAGGCTGGGGTGAGAATTAGCACTGAGTTTGAACAGTCAATGCTCTGAGGTATACAATTAATTGTACAAAGAAAATCCCTATTCTAAATCCTTTAATCAGAAAGGACTCACTGGTTGTGTTAATGCTACCTCAGTTAATTCGGCTAAACAATGGATTCACATTTTCCAAGTACTTCTTTTTTTTTTTTTGTCCTTGGGCCTGAACTCTGGGCCTGGGTGCTGTCCCTCAACTCTTCAGATCAAGACTAGCACTCTACCACTTGAGCCACAGCGCCACTTTTGGCTTTTTCTATGTATGTGGTGCTGAGGAATGGAACCCAGGGCCTCATGCATGTGAGGCAAGCACTCTACTACTGAGCCACCTTTCCAGCACCTCCAAGTACTTCTAAACCACAAGGAAAAAAAAAATAGGAACAGGGAGACTGTAGCAAACACACCCTGTTAGTACAGTTTGCCTTACATCTTTTCTAACATCATTCTTTCATTATTCCTCAATAGTATGAGGAAAATAAATATGGTTGGGGGACATGACCCACATATTCTCTAAGTTGGGCAAATGAGTAAAGTCTTAATAGACTATTTCTTCAAACTTTAGCCAGAGCTGCATGATGAGAAAAGATCTTCAATATTTTTGTACTTTGAACTCTCAATCACAGGAAAGGCTGAGAGTCACATGGGCTAGCCATGAAGGCTGTGGATATACAATAAACTCCTGGTCCAATGTTCACAGAAGCAGATTAGCTCAGTGGATTTCCCACATGATGATATTTTTTCAAGTTTGAATGATGGGTAATTGCCACAGGTAAGTAAAAATACTGATATAGACTGTGGTAAATAGTGCTAGGGATGCAGTAGAAAACAATAAAACCTTTTAAGATGGAAGCCAATCATTCCATTTTCTTCTGTGGCTTGTACTTCATCATGTTGAACCCATGTCTTGCTAACATCTGGTGTAATGTAAAAAAGAAAATGGTAGGAGCATTTTACAAACAGCATGAGAAAAATAACATCCATGACTGCTACCTACCAAAAACTAGGTCACATGATCAGGGACACAACAACCACAGAAAAGTAAGTAGTATGGGCACTGGATTTACTGATGTGGACAGAGGGGATGGGAAAGACCTCAACAAATTAAGGTAGTCTTTTCTTCAATTTATTGCTAACATAAAGACATGTATCAGATAGCTAGGAGACTCCCTTTTTTGTCTGTTGAGTTGAACTGGGGCTAGACCCTTATGGTGAAAACCATTGGACCTTTTACTCCTTATAATTTTCTTTCTCTCTTTCCTTCCCTTCTTTTTCTTTCTACTAAAAGAAAACCAAGCCAAAACTTGATGACCACTCACAGGGCAGGTGCCTTCCTAAACTTTTCAACGAGCTAGGGCCTCTTCCTCAGTCCCCACCTTACTCTTCCCTTCCTGTACCTTGAACTGTAATTTGTGAACTGACTGCTTTTGAAAGAGAACTTGCTATGTATGTTTTATCACTTCACGCTGCTTCAAATTAATCTCATTGCTACAAGATGATTGCTTGCTCTACTCCAGAATATTCTTAAAACTATTAGATTAACCCCTGAGAAATGCAGTCCTGTGGGGGAAGTGCTGACAAACCAGAAATAAAGTGACATGAACATGCCATTAAATGTCTCCTAATAAAACACCCAAAAGAGATACACACAGTACATTACAAAGTCAAATCAGACCTATCAAAAGATATTTCTTCCCGAGTCAAACAAAAAAGCATGTCTACCAAAAAAAGAAGCTAGTGGGTTTGCATGACAAGGCTAGCCATTATCTCCATAGGAACAAGGCTGGAGAACACAAGTGTCAGTGCTAGATTCATAGCAGTCCGCAATACAAAATCCACCAGAATTGTTCATCTTCTCATGAGACTCTTAAGTAGGTCATGGTAAGCTCACAAAAACTTGACAGCAAAGAAAGTGTGATGGGTGACAAGGTGTACATCATCCTTAGGAAAAGAGTCAGTATTTTGTTTCTGACCAAACATCGGTGCATGAAAATTATAAAAAATTTAAAAGAGAATGTAAAAAAAATACCTATTCAAATGCAGAAACTAAAAGAAATTCTGCTTACCACCTTCAACAGAAATATTGAGATTACTGAGGCTTCAAATGCTGCTTCTATTCAGTTGGAACTCCTAAAGAAATGGTTCAAATTCTAAATACAATCAAGAATCATTATTTAGATAAATTGATGATTCAATTTTTAGAAATCTTTTGCAGAGACTACAGTGATACTACTCATGAATGTTGTCTTTGGTTTCCATCCCTTGAACTGCTTGCTTTATTTTTCACACAGGCATTTTTGGTCTTTGGTATTCTGTGTAAGACACCGAAGAAGGATCTGCCTGATTTTGAATTCTGCCCTTTACTACATGTTACAATCAGATTCTTGTGCACTATGTGAACATCATGTAAAACAGCAAGTAAAAAAGCTTCTAGAAGGTGGGAAAGATGTTATTTCCAGCTAAGCCACTGTGATCCTACATTAGTTATTTTATAATCTCATTTCTCCCAGTGCCTCACACTCAACTTAAAAAAGGGAAGAGAGAGAAGTGAAAAATAAATGTACTGCTCCCTATTCAAAGTTTCAAATGAATACTTAAACATCAATTGAATAAATTTATCTAACATAAATTAACTTTCCAGCAGGAAAAAATGGTTCTAGTTTCCAAAGGAGGAAGAGAGTCTTTTTAAAAACAATATGGAAGGTATAAAAGCACATTTCTATGGAGTTCACAAATGTAAATAACATAAAACTCATTGTTCACTTTTTACTTCAATCACTAAAAGACATCTGTTTATTTTAGCAGTGATGAATCAGAGCAAACAAACAATCCAGTGAGATGTATTTTTAATTTTCTTCTATTTTTATGTTGCACATATTTGGGGGGGCATAACAATTATGTAAAGCAATCAATTCCAAATGAAAGACAATAAACAGATGAGGCATAGCTCAAGTGAAAGAGTGTACCATATGCAAGGTCCTGGGATCAATTCCCAGAATCACTGGGGGGGTGGGGGGGAGAGGAGAGACACAAGATACAGTAAGACACATACAAACTAAATAGAAAAATAGGGCAAACACCTTCATTATTCTACCTAAAAAAAAAAATAGTGGGCTATATAAGTGACCAGTTTTCTTGTAATATACTGCTTGAGACTTGAAGAAGAAAAAAGGAGATGAAAAAGCATAAAGCTTCAAATCTATTAAGTGGGTTTTTAAAATATCCCTAATCCCACCCTGGAAACAAACAAAATTCTTAAATCCCTCTTCCAAGAAGGTAGCATTCAACACTTTAGATTCTACTGGCACATGCTGCATTCTCCTAATAAATTCAGCAAGACTTTTCCATGTGTGCCTTACATTTCTTTTTCCTTTCTTTCTTCCTTTTCCTTCTTTTCCTTTCCTGCTCTCCCTTCTTCCTATTTCCTTCATCCTTCCCTCCCTTTCTCCCATACTCTCTTTTCCTCCTACCTTCTCTTTCCTTCCCTTCCCTTTTCTCATTTTTCATGTGTGCCTTAGATTTTTGTTGGAAGTTTATTTGTAATGATTCTGTACCTTCAAATATCAACCTTATCTTTTTCTGGTCTATATTTCTATTTTCCTGATCCTATCACTAAATCTGGGCTTATCTTCCCTAGTAAGTCAAGTTATAACTACTTGGTTAGCTTTCCTGGACATAATGTTATGAGGGATAGAAAGGGCCATGACTATTTTTCTAACATTTATACTCCTGCTCCAAGTAACAGTGTTTGGAAACCTGAGCCATTTATTCCCTGGGGAGGGATCATAATCTTCATTCTTAGACAAAAGTACCAAATGATAGAGAAGTAAGAACCTCATTGTAAAAGCAACATTAGTGTTTTGGTTTTGACTATACCCAGTCGGAAGCAGTTCCCAGGAATTGGAGAAACTTAATTTAGAAATTCTGAAAGAGAAAAGTACAATTTCAATTGCATCCTCTATTGTACTACTGACTGGGGTTTGGCTTCTAGTTCCCTTTCAGACCTGTAATATTATTTTTCTAAAATTCAAATGGTTGTACAAGGGGATTACAATTTTACCTATTCATTTATCTGTCCAGTGCCATTTGCCTCTTCTCCCTAGACTTATTTCCCACTTGTTGATCGATCACATATGTATAGTGAGTATTCTGACTATATTTGTTCCTCTTTCCCTTTTTCATTCATCCACTCTACTCCCACTAGCTCCTCCTCCTGTACTCCAACTTGCTTCCAGATAATTCATTTTATTAAACTTTCTGCTAAGTGTTCCAAAGGTTTAGTCCATGGAATTTCACTCCTGCATATTTTAAAGTCACTTTAGAGGCATAATACACTCACTTGCACATATATGGCTAAGTGAGAAAGGCTATTTTATATATTTAGAAGCTAAGATAGGAGAACTAAAAAGAAGATATAGAAGGTTAAATCATTTGACCAGTCAAAATAGTTTTATTTGGACTCAGTCACAAGAATGATATCAAACACGAATAATGAATCTATTTTCTAAAATGGCTAAAGAATATTTTTACGTATCTTTATAAAGGAACTCAACAAAGAGAAGAAATCAGTTTTATGTTATCCTTTAAAAATTGTAGGTGAAAGAAAGAGTAACATAGCATGGCCATGAGCCTGCCCATGGATTCTGTCCAATAGATGGTGATGAGAAGAGGGAGGGGATGAGAGAGAAGGGAAGAAGAGCAGGAGGAAGGGGAAGGCAAAGGAGAAAAGGGTTGTAGATGGGGAAGAAAAAAAGAAAGAAAAGTAGAGAGGGAGAGAAAGAGGTTGAGGGAGAGAGAGACAAGTCATCACAAGATGGAGAAAGACAAAAAAATTAGGCTGAGTATAAATATCTTTACAACCTTATTCAATGTCAGTAGACAGTGGGGCTGTCTCTAAAAGTAGAAGCAAGTGTGACCCAAGAATACTAAATCCAGCTAAATTAAAATTCAAGTACAGAAACAAAAGGCAAGCATTTGCAAATGTTTAAAAAGTCAAGAAATAGAAAATGAATGAGTCTTCCCTTGGAATAAACAAAGCAAAACAACTACTTGACAGTAAACTCTGGATAAATAAGATACAATCAAATCAAAACAAATAACTAAGGAACGGAAAAACTATGGCTTAAGAACCTGTGGTAAGTACAGAATCTATTTAAATATAGAACTAAGACTAAACAACTGAAGGATTAAGCTTGCAGATCAGAGAATGAATATTGTGTAACTTGAAAAAAGAAAAATAATACAAGCTATGAGAGAAGGTAGAGGAAGCACATGTGTGGAAATTTCCACTTATTTTATAACTAGGAGATAGTATGTAATATCTGAATGTATATTTAGATATATATTTAATTTGTGTTAATTTGCTTAAACTTTACTTGGTTTACACATGAAGAAATGCTGGACATCTCCCTCCCCCACAGTATAACCCCTGCTTTCACTATATTTGATGTCAGTATAACTTGAGGAGGAGATGGGGAAAAACCAGCTGTTTAAAGATACAGGTGGACCTGTTGCAACAATGAGAAGTACAAGTTGTCATGTCCAAAACGAGCTTTACAAGGTTGGTGCGGGGGGGGGGGGAGGAGAAAGATTGGGATTGGGGGGGAGGGGGGAGGCTGGGAAGGGATGTGAAGGGTAAACAAAAGGAGGAGGCTGCAATGCTTGGTAAGAAATGTACGCATTATCCTGCCCATGTAATTGTAACCCCTCTGTACAGTATCTTAACAAATAAAATTAAAAAAAGAAATGCTGGACATCTGTGGCCATAAAAGAAATACAAATCAAATTAACACTGAGATTCCATCTACCCTGGTAAGAATGGCGATCATCAATAATAAAAACAGATGCTAGCTCAGATGTGGGAGAAAAGGATCCCTAATATACTGCTGGTGGAAATGTAAACTTGTTCAATAACTCTGAAAAGCAAGTTTGGAAATTCCTCAAAAACTAAACATAGAACTACTCTACGATCCAGCAAAACACTGTTGGGCATTTATCCAAAAGATTCCAAATCAAGATACAGTAAAGCCATTTGCACAACCATGTTGATTGCTGCACTATTCACCATAGCCAACATATGGAAACAGCCCAGATTCACTCAATGGATGAATAGACCAAGAAAATGTGGTACAAACACACAATAAAATTTTACTCATCCATTAGACAAATATTACATCATTTGCAAAGAAATGGAAGAACCTGGAAAAAACTGCATTAAGTGAAGGCCCAGAGAGACAAAGAACATGCTTTTTTCTTATATATGAAACAAGATCTAATTTGCAAGTAAACACATACAAAATTAACAGTCCATTAACCAAAAAATCCAAGTGTTATAATTTCTTAGAAAAATTCACAGTCCAATAAAATGAATACCAGGAAACTGTGACTTGAAAGGTGTGTGGTAGAAAAGGGGAAGAGGGTAAACAAATGAGAGAGGAAGTAGGGGAGTGCAATCATAATATTCAATTCCTATCCTATGAAACTAGGAAAATTAATGGAACAGTCTAAGATTGGGAAGGATGAAGGAAAATGATGAAAAGGGTGACATCAATCAAGATGCAAGGCACTTATACACTGGTTGGTTGAATGATTAACACCTTTGTACAACTACTTAAGCTTATCAAAAATATAATTTAAAATATATTGTTTTTAAATTTTAGCTTACATTATCTTAAATTGATATATAATTACATATCGGTCTTAGGGGCAGAAAAGGTTGATTTTTTTTTACAAGCATGATCAGTTCACCAATACCTCAATTAGAATTTAAAATACTACACTATTATCTCAGAATGTTTCTTTTGGCCCCTTCCAGTCAATCTTTCTTCACTGACTTCTGAATCAACTACTGTTCTGATATCTATTATCATAGATAAATTTTGTGAAAAGATGTTCTTTATATGACTCATTCTACATATGGTCATCCTTCAGTATCTGTAGTGAATTGGTCATGGGAAAATGGTAAGGAAAAATGTCTGTAAATATTGAAAATAGATGTAATTCTCTTTCTTTTTCCTAGTATTTTTCCACCGGTGGTTGGTTGAAACTGCAGATACGGAAGGCATGGACACAAAAGGCCAACTCTTTTTATGTGTATTTGTTCTGGTACCAGGTTTTGAAATCAGGGTCTTAAGCTCTTGCTCAGCATGTGCTCATAGCTGGCAATCTGCCACATGAGTCACATCTCCAGCCCAGAATTTTGTTGGATACTTGGTATGGAGTCTCTGCAGACTTTTCTACCCAGACTTCAGTTCAAACTGCTCTCTTCTGGTCTAAGCCTCTTGAATAGCTAGAATTATAGGGGTGCTCCCCAGTATCCGCTTGGGCCAAATCATTTTTTTGTTTATTTGTTTTTGGTTAAACAATTCATCGACATCCCTGTTATATTCATAGTCTCTTTTGATGGCTGTATTCTATTCCATTGTGTAAATGTACCAGTTATTTCTAAGTGTTTATGATGGGAATAAATATGAAGCAAATGTTCTTGTACAAATAGTTTTGTTTGTGGGCACAATCTTTGTTTCATTTTAACAAATAGTGATGGAATTACTGGATCATATTAAAGGTTCTTTTATGGAAGACACATAAAACTTCCTATGAGTTCTTATAATTTTTGATGCTCACCAAGAATTCAGGAGAACTCCGGTTGTTCTAAATCTTCTTATATAAGCCACTTTTTTTGTTTTAGCCATTCTAATAATTATACAATGATAACACAATATTGCCAGACACCTAATGATTCCTCTAAAGTACTGTTTTTTATCTTTAAGATATAACTTTATTTCATGATATAACTTTAACAGAAGTTCTAAAGTCTCTCCAGATCCTTTTTTTTATTAAATGCAATGCTTAAATTTAAAATGGCGTGTGCATTATGTTCTCCTTGCTAATCATGTCTACCCACTTAGCCCTCATCTCTCCTTGTCTGTATCTATAAAGAGACTGATTTTTCCCAAATAACAATATTTTACTCTTCACAAGCAATATTTTGAGGTGATTTGTAATTGTCTTTATGTCTTTGTATATTTCCTGTATTTTATAAATTGAGTATACTCCATGTTTCAGAAAAATTGCAAAGCCATTTGTTGTCTAATGGGAGTGGGAAGTTGCCCAACCAACCATATGAATGCACAGAGTTAAAATATGATGTTGAGCTCAAAATGTTCAAATTATAAATCACTAGGTAATTTCTATGTTGGAGGCAAAGGGTCTTTTGACTCTACAACAGCTTTGTCGGAAGAAGTAATGAAAGGGACTGGGAGGAAATGAATACTATTGTCACCTGCCATATAACTGGATTAGGACCAAAAAACAATATGCCAAGCAGATCAGTAATGATTTGGAAGTGGCAGGATTGTCACGCCAGTGCGACCTCTGGCTATGAATTTGTGATTGCACTCAAGATCTAATATACCCTACAAGGCCATGGCATTTGTGTCCCAAAATCCAATATAAATGAGTCTGCATCAACCTCCAGGTGACCAAGCAACAAACAGAAGCTCTGACAGGTACTAAGGAAAGGAAGAATAAAATCTTTGGAGCCAGCTACATCTGTTCTAAATCTCTGCTCCTCAATTGCCAATATGTCTACACTTAATCAGTTTGGACTTCTTCTTTTTAAACAACATATTAGAGCAACGTATGGCAGCATTTTCTCCGATGTAGAGGGGACCACATTCACTGCAGACTTTCCCTTTGCTTTCACAGTAAAAGTGAATAAAGAAAAGGGACTTAAAGAGGGAGACAGAAGAGAGAAGTTGAGTGCTAATAATCTTCTATCATAAGCTATTTTACTATCTCAGGCCTTGTGAATTCTGTTTCCAGAAGCATAACTGATATCTAAATACACACTAACATTCCTGTCATACAGTTAAGCATAAGCTAGTCAAAATTACATCCAATTCTTCCATTTTTGCCTTAATAGAAGAAGGTTTCCTGATTGCATATAGGAAAAGGAATTCTGCTGTATTACCTGCTGATAAGGATGAATAACCAAGCACTTATTGTGCTATGTAGAAAACGAAAGGCTTTAAAAATAACTTCAAGCCGGACATGGTGGCTCACACTCATAATCCTAGCTACTCAGGAGGCTGAGATCTGAGGATCACAGTTCAAAGCCAGCTCAGGCAGGAAAAGTCAGGAAAACCTGTGAGTCTCTTGTGTCCAATAAACCACTCAGCAAACTGGAAGTGGCTGTGGCTCAAGTGGTAGAGTGCTAGCCTTAAACTGAAAAGCTGAGGGACAGCACCCAGGCCTACACGACTGACTAAATAAATAAATAACTTTATTTGAGAGCCTTACAAATGAATAAATCTAGTTATAAACAAATAATTGTATACGTGAATAATACTAGTTTTAGCTGAAAGTAATGCTGACAAGGTAGATATAGAAAAGACCTTCTTTTTGAAGATTTCATTAACTCTCAAATTGCTACCACTCGAGCTATCTCCACCTAAGCCTATGGGGAGATTAGATCCACAGCCATCTGTTTGGGCCTGTGCTATGTTTTCAAACAACAGTAATTACTGCCAATAAAAAGAGTAGGGAGCTTTTACAAGTAAATTTAATTCCAAGCTTTCAGTGAAAGAAAAATGAGAAACTCTATTTGTTCCAATTCTTTATTTCCCATGTTATGAGCTTGATTTGAGTTAAGAGACAGGTGTTTCTTCCAGGTGAAAAAAATAAGTCTCCAGGATATAGTACAAATTATAGTGCTTACCTAAGGTGTGAGGCTCTGTGTTAGATAATCACCACCAACAGTACAAAAAAAGTATCTGTACAAAAAAAAAAAATCTGTATTTCTTATACCGAGGCTTCTCTGTTCATACTTGGTCCCACTTAGCATCTGAACTTTCAGTCTATACCATATATCATATACATACAATTGTAATTATTGTTGTTTTTATTAAGAAAATATGAATGTTCTGGGGCACTGCTCATGACTTACAATGTGTGTACTCTGCCACCCAAGAAACTACTCGTTATAAATGTATGCTGATCCTATTTTAAGTGAGTTGAAAATGTTTTAACAAGAAAATTTAAGAAAAGTAATATTAAATAACAACAAAATGAAAGTAAATAGAAATTCTCCAACAGTATTCTCAAGCATTTGAAAGTCAATTTCTAATTTATATGCTATCTAAATTTGTCTTCTAGAAATTAAAATTCTAAATAGAAAAGTGTTCATAATTAAGAAAAATTGGGAAATTATGCAATAAACTCAATTTTGTTTTAAAATGTCTAATAATACAGAGTTAATTAAATAAATCATCAAGCTCTTTACAGAATGAATACTTCGCAACAGTAAGAATAATGTTGTGCAAGGAAAGTTAATCCAAAGAAAAACTGATGAAGTAGAATAAATGAAGAGAGTAAATTCGAAAAATCTGTTAGCTCCCTTACAATACCAAATTAGAGTTCATCTGTAAATGGAGATGGAAAATCCAAATTCAATGAAAGCTAGTGAAATAGGAGTAGAGGGTTGGGAAAAGCAAGAGCAGACAAGAATATCTGAAGTATAGCTCTGCATGGTTAAAAGGAAATGGTTAGCGCCGTTAAACAATTAACATGAACTTTAACAAAAATGGATTTAAGAAAAGTGAAACCCTTTACACACCCTAGGATGAGGATATTCGTGGGAAGAGAGAGGGCAAAAAAAAGAAGATGGAGGGTGACTATGGTAAAAATATTATATGTGCATATAGGAACTTGGAACTTGTTCATTATTACGGAACTACGTGCATATGGAACAGGGAATTTGTTGCAATTGGTTGAGGAAAAGGGAAAGGGGCAATAAGGGGAAGTAATGGAGACGACGAGTTCTGATCAAGGCATACTGTATGCATATATGGACATAGCAAAGACCCCCTTTCAAACTAAGACCTCCTTATACAATTGACACAAATAAAATTAAAACGTATATAAAAATAAAATATGTATGTAATTGTACATGTATAAATTAAATATATGCACACATGATAATCTATAAACATTCTCCTAAGAGACAAATTATATGCAATGTCTAAAGTAGTTATTTGTAGGGAGTAAACACAGTCACTCAGTGTTACATATGTGAAAAATGAACCTAGAAACTTGAGGGGATCTATAGAGTTGGGATAGATGCAAAGGAGAATAATGGTAAGAGTGACCATGATCAAGATGCACTATAACATAGCTAGCTACATGTTGAACTGAAACTCTGTACAAGTATTCAAAAATAATAAAAAAATAAATTAACAATGCCTCTCAGATCCCTTTACTTACTGCAGTAGCTATCTCTGGGTAATGAATTTAAGAGTTACTTTTTTCTTTTCATTTTGCATTTTTAATACTAATCAGCTATACATTTTGATAAGACAATGATATCAGGCTGAGATGCAGCCAGTCTGAAATTATTAGTTGAGAAATACTGATGAATACTGCTGACAAAATTTCTTTCTGAGGCTCAAGTACACATCTATTGTGACAGGAGGGGCATAGGATGCCCAATTATTATAATACTTTTCAGGAGAGGTGAGAACTTGAGGTGTAGCTGTCAGGGTAGATAAGAATATACAATTAAAAGTGATAAAATATATATTTCGCCTGACCTCAAGGAAATCAAAGGGAGAAGAAAATGAGGTCATTGTGTATTTCCATATCAGTCAACACCATTAATCAAATTACAACGCTGACCAGATTTGAAGTTAAAGTATATGTTGGAATGTTAAGGACAGGTGTTTGAGAAGTCCACCATTGCATGGATAAATTACAATTCCAAAAATGGTAAAGTTATTATCCCTATGTTATATAAGGGCTAACCTAGGTATAAAGCTTGTAACCTCAGATAGCAAAACCAGTACCATTTCTACTCTATAACTCTGGGGTAGAAAATTAGTGATACCACATGATTCACCATGAGGGTAAAACAGGGTGAAGTAATTTTTTAGAGTTCCTGTTCTATTAACTTTCAATTTAGCAAAGGCACTTCCCATTTATGAGTTTTCCTTTTTTCATCAATAAAATGACAACCCAGATGTACACGATTCCATGAGTCTTCCAGCCCTAAAAGATTATGATTCTAGTCTGGCGCTGGTGGTTCATGCCTGTAATCCTAGCTACTTAGGAGGCTGAAATCTGAAATGACTAATACTTTTATCCCACAATGAAAAAAAAAGAAAATTTCACCTGTTTTGGCCAAAAGTAGGTCATTAAATGTCCTTTAAAAAAAAACTAATCAATAACCTCTTTTTCCTCTTGGGAAAGTTTAAAACATCACCAGTTAATCATAATATTCAGTATTTCTACCCCCGAAAAAAGACTGCTACAAATCAATTCTTACTTGTAAAGGATGAGGGGTCTAAAAACAGGAAGCTCACTTGTTTCAGTTAATATTCAATGATGCCTTGATAGCATCAAAATGAATCAAAGAGATTTTACAGCACAGATAACCAAGATACTGCCTAAAAATCATAAAAGGCAAGATTAACATCCCTATTCAAATGGCATCCATGAAGCCATTAATGAGGAGAGGTAAGTGTTATGGAATCAACAATATTTAATGAAAAGGAAGAAAAATGCTTTTTAGAGAACACAGTCCATTTTAAAGGCAAAATAATCAAAAGAGAAGAGTATGTTACCAACCAATTTTAAGTGTAAGTAGACAGATGTGCATATGTCAAGGAGAAAAAAGGGCAACCCTGGAAAGAGGATTTGAGAATGTCTGAACTTAATTTGGGTTATTGACAGTACATTCTCCTTAGCATGCCTGGAGAAGTTCAATATGCCATGGAGCATGCTCAAAAAGAACCTCACTAAACAAGAACTTGTCAACTTCAAGCCTACTGTGCGTATTTCTTTACTAGATATACCTGCTATTTACAGGAATCTGAAAATTTTCACACTAGCATTGGTGAAAAAATATATAATTTTAGCCTATTCTGCCTTGTATCAATATAAGATGAGACAATATTGATGAGGTTTATGCAAGTACAACTACCATATGTGCAGTGTTGGGGTTAAACAAAAAGACAACATTGATCCCTCTGGAATTCTAGGTAATGTTATCCTTTGTACAAGTCAAAAACTAAAGGTTTGCCCCATTTTATCCATTTTGAATCACGAAAAAAAAGACAAAAAAACAGAGTTGGGGGAAAAATGTATGAAAATCATATTCTTGAGATAAAAGTAATAAAAATAATAATTTTAAAAGTAAGATAAAGGAAAACTACCTCCTAACATTGTAGAAGTTAAAAAAATTCCCTCAGTGGAAATTTACATCTACTACTTCTACTTCCAACCCAGATTCAGTAGCAGGTACTGCAGCCTAAAAAAAAAAAATGCATAAAATATATGTAATAATGCTTGTTTTTTAAGATGGAAGATTTGCAATATCAAAGAATAGTGATCATTGAGAAGGCAATGCTTATGATGAGAGCCTGTTGGATCCATCTTAATGCCCTTGAGAGAAGACGCAGGCCATAGAGCAACTGAGGAACTACAAGGGACCCAGCAGATACCTTGAGATAAGGAAATGAGCGGGGAGTCTTAAAAGCCAAAGCTTAGAAATTAGTCAACAGTAGTAGAGAGAAGATAACTACAGAGTTAACCATGGAGATCTATACCTGAGTATTCATGAAAATCCTAATGTATGTACACATGTGAGGAAATTACATGAGTCTGTGACAGGAACTACCCTAAGAGATTAGAAGGAATATTATCTGAAGCTCACACAGAGCTTGTTTCTACTAAAATCTCATGATTTACATTAGACACTGGATGGATAAAAGAGTTTATTTACCTCAGTAGTAAGGCAAATGGAATTCTAAAATCAATGCTACTCTGCCCTGACAAATTCAAAAGAAAACCCAAGAGGATCAAATTAATTAAACTGCCTTACAGAAGAAACATTAGGAATATTTACAGGATTTCAAATACATATCATCCAAAAAGGGTAAATTTCATTAATGATGCAATTTAAACAATTCCAGAAATGTAAACAGGAATATATATCATGGTAAGAAAAATGAACTAATGTAAAGGATTTAAAACCAATATAGATAGAATAATCAAAAACATTCAGAAAATAGTTGAAAAATAGATAAAAATGCTTCTACATTTGTTCAAAACAAAAATATATGTAAATCTAAATAGCTTAATGAAGCAAAAATACACACGAAAAATAAAAAGTAAAAGAAAATTATACCAGGAGCATCATACTGTAATTACTGAAAACCAGCAATAAAGGAAAAAAAGTTTAAAAATAGGGAAAAACAGACATTAACTATAAGGAAATGTAGAATAATCACAATTTTCTGTCACCAAACAAGTACAATCAAGAGTGAATATCAGGCTGAGAAGGTGGCTCAGTGGTACATTGATTGCCTTGCATGCATGAGGCCCTGGGTTCCATTTCCCATACCACATAAGCAGAAAAAGAACAGAAGTGGTGCTATGGCTCAAGTGGTAGAGCACTAGCCTTAAGCTGAAGAGGTGAGGGACTGTGCCTAGGCCCAGAGTTCAGGCCCCATGACCAACAACAACAACAAAAAGAGTGAATCTCTATTAGACAGTGGAGAAATTGTAATTGTCAAGAGCTAAAAGAAAAAAAAAATCCAACCAATCTAAAATCTACTAGCTGAATATCTATGTTAAAAGAAGTCCTTTAGGCAGATAGAAATATAGATGGATGCACAGAAAAGAATAAAGTGTTCAAAAAATGGTAATTATATGAGTATTTTTAATGCGTTATTATTTAAATCACTTCAAAATACAAGTGAATGAGGAATTGTACTGAAAACCAGTAATCTCAGTTACTCAGGGGTGATGCAGGAAAATTGAGTTGCAGATTAGCCCCTACAACATTGGAAAGACACCATCTCAAAAATGAAATAAAAAAAAAAAAACAAAAGGTGGGCTGGGATGTAGCTCAGTGGCAAAGCACTTACCTAGCAAGTGCAACTTCCTGGGTTCGATCCCCAGTACCAAAAAAGAAAAGACCAAAAAAAAAAAAAAAAAAGGTCAGGAGCTTACTTAAGCACTGGGTTAGCGTTCACTAGGCCCTACTCTCAATCCCCAGTAGACCCAAAGTCAATTGATTGCTTTAGGTAAAACAATATTAATATATTCTGGCATTTATATATAAATTAAATCTGTGAGAACAGCAAAAAGTCCAGGAAGGGAAATGGAAATATTTCATTAAATGGTATATTACTTGAAAGAAAACAGTGATGTGTTTTTAAAAATGATAAAATCATAAAACAACCATCAAATAACCAAAATGGAGTTGTAGCTGATGAGCCCACAAAAGAGATAAAATAAAATTATAAAAACTAAAATATTCAGTCCTAAAAAGGCAGAAAAATTAGAAAAAGGGCAAAAGATGAAACAATCAAAATTGATATAGGAAGATGACAGATAAAATTAACCACATCAATGATCACATAAATGAAAATGGTTTAAAGTCCCCAATGAAAAGGCAGGAATTGTCATTCTGGGTTTAAAAAAAAAAAAAGATCCAGTTATATGCTGTCTAAAAGAAAATCTCTTCATTAAAAAGACGTAAGTTAACTTTAAAAACATGCCAAACTCTAACCAAAAGAAAGCTAGAGTATATTAAAATTAGACATGGTAGATTCAGAGAACATGCTACTAGCAAAAACATCTAATACTAGAACTTCAATATAGGTCTTAACCAGCAATCCCAGATTAGATGTGGAAAATGTGGTGTTTGAAGATACAACCACTGAAACCTAAGGATTAGTGGGCTAGACCTGTATAGCAGGAGCAAGACCCTGGGTTCCAACCTCAGCACCAAAAAACAACAACCAACCAAAGGAAAAAATCCTTCACCATTACTGACTTTGAGACAAAAGGCAAGCACTTCATTTCCTACTGTATATGAAAAATGTATTCAAAGTAGTTATTGTAAGCATTTAAGAAGATCATGGGTTTTAATACTAACTCCTCAGTATTCTATCTAAATTTACATGTAACAGTATACTAATCCAAAAATAATTCTGAGTGTTGATTTTGATAAGTTTTCTACACTGTCAAACGTTATTTAGGTAGAAAGATTAAGGGGAGTCACTGATATAAATGACTTTTAAGAGAGCACTTATTATTTTTTAAATAAAAACTAAATATTGGAATTCACTGGATAGTCATTAGGAAAGGGAGAAATCTATCTTCAAATGCACACTATTTCATCACTTAACTTTTGCCCAGCAAATACCATGTTCAGGCCCAAAATTATAATACATGCAACATTATTTCTACTTGCAGCACTTTGTGTAAGAAGAGTATTGAGAGTTGGGTATTACTAGGTAGCTTAAACATACATATACATATGTATCATCATATATATAAAACAAATTTATATGTATTTATAAATTCATGGTTTTATAAATCTATAAATAGATCTATATTACATGTCTATTTATATGTATATAAATGTTTACATATAAATATGTGTATAAATACACATAGGAATAGATGAATAAAAATAAGTTTCTTATCAATCTGAAAGTATACATAAGTTTTCATGGTGTTAAGACAAATTTAAATTGCTAAATGTAATTAACATCCAAATTCTGAAGCCAGAGTATCTGTAGGATGTTTTGTTTATCTTCATATTTCAACATTAATAATTTTAGTTACTACATTATACCAGATAAATCAATAAATTATGAACAATCTCTTGCAACGACACTATAAACTATTAGGGAAATAATTCTAAGAACAAAGTAAGTCCCTAAGAAAATGAACAAGACAGTGGTAGGCAAACATTTATATCAGCACCATATAATTTCACTGTGCTACATGTACTACACAGGACAATGCACCGTGAGAATGCTGAAAGTAATATTTTTTAAAACTAGGAAGAAAGGACAAATAGATTGCAAAATCAGAGAAATTTTCAGTTTTCAACTAAGGCCTCATCAGAACAGGAAATGGAAGGTTAAAAACTTTTAAGAGAGGATGAGGTAACACATTTCAACATCTGATTTATTACTATCTTGGAGGGTAGGTTAATCAGCACTGGATGACAAAAGACCTTAAAGTTTCCACACACACCTCAGGGTTACTCTTTTTAGATGGAGAATTAAATTACAGATTCTTTTAAATGAGTTCTTATATTGAAAAGAAGAAAAGGAAGATGGAAGAAGTTCGAAAAGGAATCTGTAGGCTCAATACTTTTTGATGCTAATTTCTGAAATATGATAAGCAAAAATGATATCAATCATTTTTACAGAAGTCACTAATAGCTTAGGAGGAAAGCGGAGAAAAAAAATTACATTGTCTAATAATGAAAAAATTTAATTTTCTCATAGCTGAGAATATTTTTTCAATAAAATCATGGAAAAGACGAAGAAAAAAAACCTTTGGAGCTGCTTAGATAATAGCAGATCATGACAGAAAATGATTTTATATCACTAAGGAAATTATTTTAGCAATTTTTTAAAAGCAAGAAAAAATACTCTTAAATCTTCCTAAGATGATTCCAATTTATATCTCAAAGGACCTATTTTAAATTAAAACAATAAAAAACGGTCTAGTTAAATAGCCATGTATCAACCTATTTTTATAAATCTACTTCTAGATGTATTTTACAAATACAAATTCACATGGGTATGCATTCATATACATATAAATATATAATAAAGTTCTAATATATAATAGATGTGGATATATATTTATATATTGAATACAAATAGTACAAATAATGTACTAGAAATTCTTGCCTCTTCTTTTCCCATTGGAGGGCACATGATATATTACAGATCCTAGATGTTCTATTTCTTTGAAATTCATTACCAAGTTATGTTAGGATTCACAGACCTTTGTTGGATCAGTGTTTTCAATGTACCCATTTACCACCTGGATCTTTACTGGTGGATTGTCATAAACTCAGCCCTGAACTTTCAATACAGAAAGCTTTGCTGTTCTTCCTTGCTTATCCACAATAATGCTAGGAGCACTGCACTTGGAAACCTCCTTCTGCCCTCCTTTGATATGTCTCTGCATTTATTTCATATCCTTCTTTAATATTATTATTAAGCTCTTAATTCTTCCTCTCAACACTTTTACTTTAGGTTTGCAAATGAAGGCCAAGTTAATTTGCATAATTTATATCAAATATTAAGTCAGTTTGTTTTGAAATTGACAGAACACCCATTCCAACTCCATTATTTAATTATCCTTTCTACTTCACCAGACACACAGGAGTTAAAATAATTATTTCAAAGAGTGATACCCCAGTTAAATAGTTTTCCCCTACTCAGTGTTTGTTCACTTCAATTATTGTTATTTAATGAAAACTCCTATATACTAAGGCTCTATTCTCTTAACTATTCAAAGCTTGGAGCTAAGAAAAGCACTAATTTTTACAGCCATCATTCAAGAAAGGTTACAGCAGGCCATAAACCTTACTATTTATAGTACAATATTTGGCCACTTGTAAGACCCTGGAGTGCTGTTTATATCCAACTCCTCAGATCAAGTTCAAGGGTTTGAAGTTCAAGAGAAGGACAAGCAAGGTGCCACAGACAGACTTCACTGCTGTGGACCATGCCACAAGAATAAATACCAGTAAAAAAAAGACAAAGAAAAAAATTCCCAGCCACTTCATTTTTATGACACAGTGCATATACACATCTTTACCAGAAAAAAACAATACCATTATTTTCCCACTCTAATTTTAATTTCTCAAAAGTTCTAGAAGAAATTCTGATATTCCTATAAAGCAAAATACTACTAACTCCTATAATGCTATAAAGGCATCCTCTAGTTTAATCACAAAAGTGTTATGAAAAGTAATAATAATGACAGAGGGTCTTTCCAAATACATGACAACACTCAGTTTATAAAATAAAGTAGAACAAGAAACTGAGATCAGAAGATTGAGGTTCGATGCCAGCCATGGCAGGTAAATCATAAGACTCTCTAATAAACTTCTCAGAAAAAGCTGGAAGTGGAGCTCTGGCTCAGTGGTAGAGCGTGGAGGAGAAGCAGAGAGGAGCAGAGAGGATGAGGGAGGAGGAGGAGGAAGAGGAAGCAGCAGCTGCTCAAGGAATGGTGTGTAGGCCCTGAGTTCAAGCCGCAGGACCAGCACAAAATAAATAAATAAAATACAAAGCTTTATTTTGATATCTCATTTAAAACTCTGCTTGCTTTCCCACTCAATGCTATGTATGGAATTAGATCTTGCAAAACCAGCTCATCCATCTGAACCTAGGGAGAAAAGTCCAAGGCAAAGGTAAGATGTCATCATCATCACATGATGAGACAACTATTTGGCCTGAGGCCTTATGCAAGCACATGCGGGAAAAGTACAGAAGTGAAAAATCACAAAATGAAGATGGGACTTGCTCCAGAAAGGTAAGACAACATTAGCTAGACAGGAGATGACAGATATACTGGGGGAGTGGGGAGGATCACCCTCTAGGTCTCTCCAGGTCCCATTGATAACATCTCAGGGTGCTTCTTAGGAAGCACTCGGCTGAGGTAAGTGGGGATTTTACTCTAATCTGCTGGAAGAGTATGGCACGGAGAATGAACTTCACAACTCAGAACTAGGTCACACACGCACACACTATATATATTTTTTTTCTTTAGGCCTAAGATTACAAAAGTTGGATAAAATTTACTTAATATTGCCTTCCAAGTTCAAAATGATGACACATATCATTACAGACCTTTCTAAAGTTCCCTTTACTGCTACTATGACCTCAATTCCAGAGGAAAGAACCTTCCTTCTCTATGTAATCCACGCAGTAAATTCTGACAATGTTGGCAAAGTAAAACAAAATATTACTGTATTAACTGACTTAGAATGTGAGAGATACACCTCTTTTCTAAAGGAAGTTCTAAACTGGGAATTACTAACCAAATATACTTTATAAAAAATGAAATACAATTATGAATTCCTAAGTCAGTTCTTACAGAGAGAAATAAAGATTTGATGTTACCATTGAATTAACTTCTGGTCTCAAGTGCTTTTAATTAAGTGAAAAATCATTCACTAACTTATTAAAATTATTTTACACTTATTTAGAAGCTTTCCTCCAAAAATCTTTTAAGATTAATTTATGAGCAACAATACAATACATTGAGTTCTATTGTCAAGGGCTTCATACTTACTCCAAAGGAATTTAAGATACATGTAACATTCAAGATTAAAATAAATCTGACTTAAATTTTTAAAGGGAAATACAAATTAAAGAAACGTAATAAGAAGTCAGTGTAAGGCTGGGAACCCAAATGCATTCCTACTGCAAAAGATGAGACAGAATCTTGGTTTTAACTTTTTCCTAAAGCAAGGTAAAGACAGAAATCTAAGCACTGACACAAATTTCAGGGTCCATAAAATAAAAACAAAGGGCTAGAAAGGAAGAGACACAATGATACCAAGATTAAAAAAAAAAAGAAAAAGAAACAGTCTTCCCTCCCATCTTGAATCAAAGTGCTTGGAAAGCCTTTGCTCTCAGGACAGGAGGGTGACAAGTGGAAAGAGGAGAGGGCAGATGATATTAGGTAAGGTTTCAACTCAACCTCCATTTAAGAGGAACGACAGTTCCTGTTTACATAATTGAACTTTTTGTGAGAGGCTACTTGGGAGGAAAAGATTCAGTAATTTTCTTTTTACTTCTTTATTCATTTTAGTAGTACTAGGGATCAAACTCAGAGCTTCTCACATCTACTGAACTACAACCACTACACTCTACAACTGTGCTTTAAACAATTCCAGAATCACTGATAGAATCTGTTGCATGAGTTACTGAGGCAAAGAAAAACATATCCAAAGAGATATACCTATGCAGGCATAGACTTATTGTCATATATGCAATGTATAAATACATATTTAAAAATATCAAACCTATGTTGAATTGAACTATCCTAACATTCTAAATAATAACGAAGTGGAACATGTAAAGAGATGGTGGGGATTTTTTTCCCTTGGGATGGGTCAAAATCCATTCTTCACTTTTAGCTTATTGTAAAGGGCTGCAGTTCACCTGGGTTTGCCTAAGTGGATTTACAAACAAGATTATCTCAGTATAACTAAACTAATTTACAAAATGGATAAATGGCTTTAGAAGAAATCCAGAAGAGAAAACATGGATTAAAGACCATCAATAATGTACACATATGCTAACAAAAAAAAACACAATAAAATGAACACTTCTATGGTTTTACTTTAATCAGTCACATGTTATTTGTAAAAACTAAAGATCTAATCATATCTGAAAAAGGACAAATAAACCATACATTTGAAATATCATACAGTTCTAATTTTAACTTGTATATCAGATATCAACTATTAAAATGAAGTATCAAAATGAAAAACATAGATTAAAACTCATCAAACTGCAATTTCAAAGTAGTTCCAGGGGTTTAAGGAATGGCTCAGGTCATAAAACAACAGCAATGAGCGAGTTCAAGTCCCCCCCCCAAAAAAAAACTTGTTCCAACACACTGCACATAAATTCTAGTAATGAGAATGAAGCAAGACCATATACTACTTGAAAAAAACAATCTCTATATCTTAGGAAATTAAAGTTAAAAGTAACAAAGTCAATTTAATAACATTTCACTAAAATATATACATGATATTATGTAAGAATTTTATCCCATTAATAAAATGCTAAATGAGCTTATTTTAGTTTTATTTCACCCTATTTAAATGTCTGATTTTTGTGACATTTTATATTATATTTAATAAGATAATATAGTATATATGTATTAATTGTAATTAAAATCCATATACTGGGAGTGCAGAAGATAAATGCATTACATAAAGGAGAAATGCTTGAAAGCTAGTTGGATAGACACTTGGAAGAGAAAGCAGCCTTATAGCAAGGACAAGTACCTTAGCTTTGCACTTCTTCCCTCCTTTTAAAAATTCCTCTATGTTTATTAATACTAGTAAATGTATTTCCACAATATACAAAGTCTAGGTAAGAATTCATTTTCACAAATCATTTAAAAACTCCATTATATGGGAGAGCAAATATTGCCTTCTCTGCTCCAAGAAGGTTGAAAAACCAGTATGAAGTAATGACATAATATACTTAACCTGTCTTCCTAATATGAATTATCTTAGCATAATTCACATTAAGTTTAATTTGTAACCTTTCACTTAAACCATCCTGTTTAATGAGAATATCTGGCAGGTCTTTTCATCCCTTTTCAGTGCTTACTCTCTTGAAGTGGGCTTCCAGAGACTAAATTTGTCACCTGCTCCCCGTTTTATTAACCCAATCACGAATATATGAAATACTGAGTCCCTTGAGCAAAGGCCACATGTAGTCAATTCTTAGTCTCAAACAACCAAGAGCCATGATTATGAGTTTCTCTGGCATTTTACAGGAATAAGTAGTCAGATAATGAACAAGAATACAGGAAGTAAGCCAAAAGTAGGGGAGAAGGAAGATAAATAGAGAAAGGGAAATCTAGGAGTGGGTTTTATGAGCAATACTGCAAAGATTAACTCTACTTGTCCTTCTTTCTCTTCCACTACCTCTTAATGATCACAGTGTTTTGGAAATAGATCTTTTGAGAACAGGGAAATGAAGGAAAAGAGCTATATTTCTGAGAGGAGAGAAAAGGTCTCACCAAGTCATAGGTCAAAGCTCTGGAGAAGCTGATTTGTGAAAACAATTAAACCCTACTCTAAAAGACATCTGGGGCTTCCTAATCTGATCTGACCTGAATTTCAGATTTCAGGACAACCTTATTTCAACCTAGGACATCCAAAGCCACATGAAAACACACAGTGCTTTTAAGAACACATGCAATAATTTCACATTGATAAATTATACTAACCTGTCTCCAAATTTTATAAAGACAAATGAATACAGCAGAATTTAAAACTGTTCTTCTCACCTGTCAAATAAAGGTGTGATGATAACCATCCTATATTTTCTTTTATTTTAACAGCAAAAGTAATAAACAATTATTTCACCAATGCATGATATGATATAATGTAAGAAAAACAGCTCTTATTATTCAAATTTGTCTTCCCAAAGGATACTCTCTGGTAAATTTAATGGGGATAGTTGACTAACGCAACAATCTTTGCACTCATGTAAAGACTAATTTAAGACTTTAGAAAAATACATCAAAAGAAATCAAAGATAAAAGTCAGAGAATGTTGATAAGTAGTTACAGAGACCCCTTCTGAAAGTTTTCTCTAAAATTTTGAGAAGCATTCCTTTTCAAATTGCATATAGCTGGGCACTAGTGGCTCATGCCTATAATCCTAGCTACTCAGGAGGCTGGGATCTGAAGATGACAGCTCAAAGCTAGGCTGGACAGTAAAGTCCACACGAGCCTTATCTCCAACTAATTACCAGGAAACCAGAAGTGGTGCTGTGACTCAGAGGGGTGGACCACTAGCCTTGAGCAAAAAGAGCTCAAGAACAGTGCCCAGGCCCTGAGTTCAAGTCCTATGCCTGTCAAAAACAGAAAGGAAAAAAACCCCAAACCTCAAATTGCATGTACTAACCATTCTCCAATAGGACCACCCACAACTGCTGCGCTCAACATCTGAACAAGATGTCAGTACCTTTAAGGGCCAAGAAAAGTATTCTTAGAAATATTTAAGAAAAAAAAGCTAGAAAGCTTTATGTAATGGAAAGAGGTAAGATAATATGAAAGTTGCTAAAAGCATCAGCTGTTCAAGTCAGAAACTGCACAAGTATGATACAAATCCATGTGACATTCATTACAGTTACAGTGAAAGCACATTTCATAAAGACTGCCAGCCCCTACCAAGAACAGATTTCATTCCCAGTATCTTTAACAAAAAAAGAATGATCTACCTTTCATTTTTTAAATTTTTTGCCTGTCCTCTGGGCCTAGATGCTGTCCCTTTACTCCTGCTCAAGGCAAGCACTCAACCACTTGAGTAACAGAGCCACTTCTAGCTTTTTCTGTGATTAACTGGGAGAGAAGACACAGAATTTCCTTTTCTGGCAGGCTTTCAGCCATGATCCTCAAATCTCTACCTCCTGAGTTGCTAGAATTATAGGCATGAGCCACCAGTGCCTGATTCATTCTGGATTTTTAAGCTTCGTCAAAAGAAAATCTAATGAGAAAAAAAAATGGCTGAATTTATCACTACAAGAAAATGCAAACAATTAAACAGAATAAACATAGCGACAATTAAACAGAATATCACATACATTAGGATGGCTATTACCAAAACAAAAACAACAATAACAAAATAACAAATGCTGAGAAATCAATGTGGAAAAACCTTGTACACTGCTGAGAAGGAGAGAAGAGGTAAAATAGTACAAAATGGTTTATAGGTGACACTTCAAAAACAAAATTATATTCTTTAAAATAAAATTACCATAGCATCAGAATTTCCATTTCTGACTAAAGTAACCCAAAAGAATTGAAAGCAGAGTGTCAAAAAGATTTTTGTACAGTCATGCTTGTGGCAACATTATTCACAATAATGAAAATAAGGAAGCCTCGGTGTCAAGAACAGATGAATGAGTAAGCAAATTAAGGTACTTTACACATATGAAATATTTTTTATACTTACAAAGAAAAGTTTATACAACAAAATGTATGGAACAAGAGAACATTCTCTTAAGTGAAATAAGCCAGTCACAAAAAGACAAATGCTATATGATTCCATTTATATGAGAGTAGATCAGTCAAAATCTCAGACAGAAAAAGTTGAAGGGTTGTTGCAGGATGGAGAGAATGTGGAGTTATTTAATAGGCACATCCATCTTCCCTTCTTCTCTTTCTTTCTTTTCCTCCCTCCCTCCCTCCCTTCCTTCCATTCTTTCTTCCTCTTTCCTTCCTTCTTTGTGTATGTATATGACAATACTGTGGCTTGATTATAACCTGAACTGTATTCCTGAGTTTTGTTTTTTTTTTTTTAATTCAAGGCTTATAGTCTGCCATTTGAATCACAGCTATACTTCTGACTTTTTGCTGATAAACTAGAAATAAAGAGTCTCTTGGACTTTTCTACCAGAGCTGGCTTCCAATCTCCATCCTCAGATCTCAGCCTCCTGATTACAGGCATTAGCCTCTGGTGTCTGGCTTAATGAGTAGAGTTTCTGATTTGCAAGATGAATTATAAGATCATGAAACTGCATTTCAAATTCCATGTTATCTATTATTTTGATACAACAAAAATAATTGGTAAAAACGTATTGGAGATAGCTACTACTTCCTGCTGTCCTAATGGCCTTTTCACAGTATATCTCCAATATAAAAGGAGAATACTCTCAAATATAGAAAGAAAAGATGGGGTTCAAAACTAATTCCACCTCCTTCTGACCTTCAGTACCTTTCCTACAGTGAAGATCTTCACCCATATGTCAATCAGTACTTCCTGTAATTTCCATGTTGATGAATTGGAGGCTATCATCAAACATACAGCTGCATCCTGCCCAGCTGGAGGACTACAAAGATAGGTCACATAAATGAGTAGCCCTCATTCAGGAAGTAAATCTCACAACCACATATAGTCAGGATAAGAAGACAGTCCCAGGGTGCCAAATTTTGGTTGACTGGTAGCTTAAGACATGTTCAATAATAACCCAAGAAGGCCTTCCTTGAAGAGGGCTGAGTTTGCCAAACATCAGCCTTTCTATCTCCTGCTTCCTATCACCCCAGATGTTGATCTAATGAAGATTAGCATATGGTAAAAAGCTTTAGAATGGGCAGGGAAGGGATTGTAGGGGAAAAACAAAGGAGGAGGTAACAATACTCTATAGGAAATGTACTCATTACCTTACTCATGTAATTGTAACCCCTCTGTACAGTGTTTTTACAATAAAAATATCAATAGAAAGCCCACGGATTGGAAGAAGATCTTCACTAGCCATACAATGGACAAGGGTCTCATATCTAAAATATACTTGGAACTCAAAAAATTAAATCCCCCAACAACAAATCCTCAAAGAAACAACTGCCCAATGAGTAAGTGGGCAAATGACTTAAAGAGAAACTTCTCTGAAGAAGAAAGAATGATGGCCAATAGACACATGAAGAAATGCTCAACCTCCCTACCCATAAAAGAAATGCAAATCAAAACAACATTGAGATATCACCTCACCCCAGTTAGAATGGCAAAAATCAAGAACTCTAACAACAATAGATGCTGGAGGGGATGTGGACAGAAGGGAACCTTACTTCATTGTTGGTGGGAGTGTAAACTTGTTCAACCACTTTGGAAAGCAGTATGGAGGTTCCTCAAAAGACTTTACATAGAGCTCCCCTATGACCCAGCAATCCCACTTTTGGGCATTTACCCAAATGTTTACAAACAAGACCACACTAAAGCTACCAGCACAACCATGTTTATTGCAACCTTATTTACCATAGCTAAGATATGGAACCAACCCAGATGCCCCTCAGTAGATGAATGGATCAAGAAAATGTGGTATATATACACAATGGAATTCTATGCCTCCATCAGAAAGAATGACATTGCCCCATTTGTTAGGAAATGGAAAGGCTTGAAAAAAATTATATTAAGTGAAGTAAGCCAAGCCCAAAGAAACATAGGTCCCATGGTTTCCCTTATTTGCAATATCTAGTATATGTATGAGTCAAGCAGAAAAGGTCAGATAATGTGATGTTAGGAAAATGAACCCTTAGATATATATTTAAAGGTTTTTTTTCTTTCATGCATTTGTTTCTAACGCATTTATAAGATTAGTTCTTTGTTGCTTTGTATGTCCCTCCCCCACAGTATAACCCCTGCTTTCACTATATTTGATGTCGGTATAATTTGTGGAGGAGATGGGGAAAAACAAGTCGTTTAAGGATACAGGTGGACCCGTTGCAACAATGAGAAGTACAAGTTGTCATGTCGAAAACGAACTTTACAACTTTGGGGGGATTGGGGGGAGGGGGAGAGGGGAGGCTGGGAAGGGGTGTGAAGGGTAAACAAAGGAGGAGGCTGCAATGCTTGATAAGAAATGTACTCATTATCTTGCCCATGTAATTGTAACCCCTCTGTACAGTATGTTCACAAAAAATAAAAAAAATTAAATTAAAAAAATATATATATACAAAAAAAGAATATGCCAATTATCAAATAAAGAGTTTTGCTGGAAATGTTTACTGAGGGCTTAAATTGAAGCCAGTAATATTGTATTTGTAAATCTTATGCAATCCTCAAATAAGTGTAAGTATATAGATTAAGAAAAAACAAAAAACGAAACTAGGTAATAGATAACCCATATAGAAAGTATGAGAACAGGCACTTGAACCATTCAGTATCTGATTCCAAGTATGCTTTTTCTTCCTTTCATTCATTCATTCCTTTGTATAAGACATAACTAATATACAATTTGTCATAGTTAAGTAACATTGATGATCATGACCACAATGCTTCTGTGTGTATGCCAGTTGTGGATTTTGAATTTGGGGCCTAGGCTCTGTCCCTGTGCTTTTATTGCTCAAAGTTAGCATTCTATTTGAGTACAGCTGTATTTCTGGCTCTTTGGTGACTAATTGGAGATAAGAGTCTCAAGGACTTTCCTGCCTAGACTGACTTCAAACCATAATCCTCAGATCTCTGCCTCCTAAGTAGCTAACTTTAGCCACTAGAACACTCCCTGCTTCCAACTTTAGATTGTTTAGAAGTTTCAGGCCAACATACATTGAAAAAAAGCACAATAACTAACTATTCCTTTTGCCTATGAAATTCACTTTGTGGTAAGCACAGTAGATCTCAAAAGAGAAGAACCTAAAGCAAGTCACGAAAATGGGGGAATGGGAGGAAAGCACACTAAATATTCATGAGACAATTTCAAACAGTTTTATCTCAAATAAAAATAATGCTAATTTTAAAAATTTTAAATCTCAAAGTGAAGGTTGTTTTCAGCACTAATATGGTTAATCTGGTGGTATACAAGCATCTTCTGACTATACTGTAATGACCATCAAGACATGCTACTATATCTTTATCTCTGCTGTATCAACTCTCTATTTTCAAATGCCTGTATAAACAGAAGCATATAATAGTCTATGGTTTTGGTTGAGTGTTTTATAGTCCAATAGTTTCAACCATCTTCACATCATATGAATATTCAGCCACAGCTATGCATCTTACACAAGGCTTTCACCCCAAAATGAAGTTGTAAGCATAAAATCAGTTACGGAATCAGGTGATGGGAGCTTCTTCGGACTTCATATCCAAAGTAGCCAGAAAAACAAAAGAAACAGTTCTCGAAATAAGCTACAAATGCTAGAGTGCTAGCCTAGCAAGTGTGAGACACTGAGTTAAAACCCCAGCACTACCATCAACAAAAAGTCACATTAATGAAGAGTCCACCTAAAACACAGAATTCTTTAGCTGAAAATAAAGCACCATGGAAGATCTCCACAAAACCTCCCTCTCTGAGTCGGAGAAAAGATCCTAATATTAAAACTATGACTCATGAGGAGCCTTAAGACAAAAGCCCACAGGGAATCAAGAAGGTAGAGCCATGCTTGCTTCATAGCAGCCTTCCTTCCAGGACCTTCCATCATCCTCAGGTCTTGTGTAATACCACAATGAAAAGAAGGGGGGAAAAAAAGGATATTCATTCAGTGATAATGCTTCATCTTCCAGTTGATACCCTTTATACCTTTTCGTAGCCTCTGGAAGATGATAGAAGTGCAACCCCTGGTCATGTTTTATCATTTTACCAGAATACATTTGTGAGATGCAAAACGTGAATCTATCTTAGAAAGGACATTAGTCCTGTAACATCTGTCCCCCAATCTTTCTTAATTCTTAAGAAGCAGAGGCAATATTGACAGTTGCTCATACTAAAAAAAATAAAATAAATTCCTTTCCAAGATATTCTTTGAAGCTGCAGTACAAATTTGTGGATCCCAGATTCTGTCTACCAGATGGGAGATTTTTTTATATGAAAGTAATCGATGTGAGAAAACCTCTTGAGCCTTTAGCATGCCTTTTGCTCAGAGAGGTGATCAGACAGATGTAGGATTGGGAGGAAGATGTGGAAGCAGCTTTGTGGCTCACAATAGAAGCAATGTGGTTCTGGGGTTGGCAGCAGCAGCAGCTCTCTTGTCAGACTAATCCTGTGGGGGTGGTTCTAGGAAATTTTCATGAAAATTTAGCCTAGAGCATGTTTCTGCATCCTTTCAAAGAGTCTGTCAACCAGTTGATGTTCTATGATAAATTCTACTTAAACCAGCAAGGATGCAACCTATTGTCTGCATCAAAGAATCCTGGCATATACAGAACTCCCTAGAGAGGAAAGATTTGAAACTGCTAAAGATCTCAAGCCAGTTTCTGACTGCTTACCACTTCCCTTGAACTGGACTAGTCTCTAGAACACAAAACTAGTTTGTTTTATGTAAGGGTATTTCAACCGAAAAAAGTAATTCAGATTTCCCCTTTTCTCCCAATTGCTAGTGGCAAACACAGGCTTGTTAGGTAAATAGAAGAGTTTTTCCCAACTCTGAGAAAGAGGCTGAATTTATATGCTGAAATATTTATCCCAAGAACAACCAAATGTGAATTGATTGTGTTGTGAGAGAAGGCTTGCATATATTGTTAAAATTTGGGCATGAATTTGATGGGAGGAGATGGGTTGAGAGGGATGGGGGGAGGATGATGAAAGGGATGACATAGATCAGGATGCATTGTACTTCCAAACTGATTTGTTGAATGGTAACTCCTTTGTACAATACTTAAAGATAATAAAAATATAATATAAAAGTTTGGCTATGAAGGCGAAGCTCTAACACAATCTCATTGATACCCTTATAAGAGGAATAAATGTGTACAGACACACAGAGACCTTAGGGCTATACATACACTAAGGGAGGCCTATGTAAGGAAACAAGCATCAGGGAGATGTCAGGACCAACCAAACCTGCTGACACCTTGATCTGAGACATGCAGCTTGCAGAATTGAGAAAATTAATTGCTGTTGTATTTCCTGTTGTATGATATTGCTTGATGGCAATACAAGTACATAGACAGAGCTCCACAGAGGGTATTCATTAGATGTAGGTATGTTCAACACCGTAGGCTTGAGACTGCATTGTAACATCTACAGGGTTTCTTAGTTAATTAATTAGACCGGCCTTTAACTTGTCTAAACACTCAGCCTCTCTAACCACACTGCAATCTCAATTTCTGAAACATATCATATTTCTCTACCCACAAGAGTATATATACCATTAATTGATACAAATCATCTATCCCATATTCTTCGTGTGGTTGGCTCTCTTATCCTGTAAATCTTGAGATTTTGTTTCTCTCTCTCTGAGAAACTAGAGTTATTTTCTCTCATTGTTTCTCCTTCAAGCTGTAGACATCAGTTTCTATTATTATTTTTTAATATATGGCAGAGCTTTTGATTTTGTGTGGTTCTAAGGATTAAACCTAGATAGGCAGCAAGTACTTTACCACTGAGCTACACTCCCAGCTCTCATTATTTTTGTTTACTTGACTACCTTAAGTTGCAAAACATAAATGCTAGGAGAGTGGATATTATTACTACCTTGGTCATCAATTTGTTATTTGAGTCTAACATAATATCTAGTTCCAAACAAAATCTCAAAAAAATTAGAGAACTGGATCTCAAATTCTAGACTCTGAATGAAGCTTAGCAGACTTCAGAAATTTCCTACTGAGTTCAAATCCCAGTACTACTGGGAAAAAAAAGTGTGTGTGTGTGTGTGTGTGTGTGTGTGGTGGGGGAGACAGAGAGAGAGACAGAGAGAGAGCGAGAGAGAGAGCCTAAAGAGTTGTAGGTTCCAGCCCAAAGATTTTGATTGAATTGGCCAAGTGTGAGAGTAATTTGATACGTTCCCCAGACATTCTCTTGTACAGCAGGATTTGGAGCCAGAGGACTTCCAGCTCTATGATTCTTCTTTGTTATGAAGGGTTTTTTTTCCTCAAGTTATTAGCCAAGATTGTCTATGATAAAGCAAATATTCCAGTGGAATTACTGAGACAGTTATGAGCATTAATCACTATGTGATCTAATACGATACTAGGTATCAAAAATGCAGATTCTGTCACAAAATTTAAAAAATTTATTAGAAGCAGTGAATGGAATCATGATATCTGTACATGACAGAAAAACATCAAAGGTCTAGAATGGAACCTCTGTCCAAGTATACAACAAACCCAAGCACTAACACAACTCAGACTAAAAGCAAATGTTCTACAATATTAACTCCTATTGTGATAGTACATTTTAGATGCTAATTTGATTGGGTTAAGGGATGCTCAGATAACTAGGAAAACATTTCCATACATACCCATGGGAATGTTCCTGAAACCAAGTGACATTTCAGTCAAAGGACTAAGGAAGAGCCATGCTCATCCAAGGTAGATAGGGTCCATTTAACTTGTTGAAGGCCAATTGACAGAAAAAAAATGCAGACAGAGGCAAGGGGATTTTGTATGCACTCACATGCACATACTCTCCCTCTCCGGAGCACTTTCTTTCTACCCTCGGATATCAGACACCCAAATTCTCTGATCTTTGGGTTGTTCCTTTCACCAGAGGTCACATGAATCCTTGGGCTTTTGGTTTTACACTAAAGCTACACTAATGGCTCCCCTTGGTTTTAAGGCCTTCAGACCCAGACTGAAGCACACTACTAACTTCCCTGGATCTCCAGTTTGCAGATGGTCCATCCTGGGGTTTCTAGTTTTCCACTTTCATATGGAAGTGTAGATATAGATAAAGATATAGATATATAGATATAGACATAGATATAGATATATAGATATACATATCTCCTATTGGTTCTGAACCTTTGTCTGACTTCATACATTGGTTATCTCCAGATACTGAGTTCATATGATTTTATGCCCCTTCTTTTTATCTCTTTTTCCCACTGTTATACCACAAACATTATTTTAGTGGTAGCTATGTTTAACTAGGGTGGGAAAAAATAACAGTAGATTCTCATTCCTAGATTCAAGCTGGATACCTCCATGATACCAGAGAAAGAACACCACACTAACATGTTAAGTTTGAGACATAAATGAGAGACCATAATGGTAGAGCTTCTTCCTGTATGGCTGACCAGAGGCATTAAAGGCAACATGGCACAGGTAAGAAACAGGAATATGCATATAAATCAATCAGGAACATGTTCTAGGAAGAAATAGGAATTCATCCAAGTCTTACAGGGTTACAAAATATACTGAGAGAGAAAAATAAAATCTTTTACATTATCACTGGCTGATAACCAGAAGGCTGAAGGGAAAAAAACAGCATAAATGACATGGTGAAATTCTAGGACTGCTGCCCGTTTTGAAACATCATTACTTATAGGAAACAGGCAGGAACAAGTCTCCTGCCAGCTCCTGTAGAACTGATAGCTTTGACTTGTTTCCAGTACCTATGGGAAACAGGAAAACTCCCCAGAGCAGGATGGATGCACAAAACAAGCTTTCAAAGGTTACGACTGAAATCCCTGAGGAACTCTTCAGTGCTTACCATGGTTATTGCCTGGAAAACTATAGACAGCACCTATTAGTATTGGCTATCGGAAGCCACTAGCAATTTAATCATTAGCATTTTGGGTGAAAGATATAGAGCAATTTAGAATGCTGTGCAACTACATCCAAACTTAGTCCATTAATCATTGCACTTAGAATGTTCATCTTAAAGCAGGTATGTAATTATAGTCAAAGCCAAGAAAATTATGCATGTCCCACTCAATAAGGAAAACAAAAACTGCAAAAAAAATATAATAAGCTCCAGATGCCTCTGTTTCTACTAAAACTCTTGCTCAGGCTTATTTGCTGCTGGAAAGTTGTTCAAGTAGGAATGGATTTTTGTTGTTTTTCATACTTAGCATCACCAGTTAACAATCTAGCCTGTGACTGGGGCAAGCATAACCTTTCTGGGTCAGTTACTTCCATTGTAAGAAACAGAATAGTACTGAGATCCCCAGATGGGTTTCTCAACTAGATCAAATTATCTTGGAATACTCTGCAATGTCTTGACAGCTATGATCTCCTAGATTGCTTTGGGTCATCTGACCAAAGGAAGATCAGATGAAAAAGTGAGTAACAGTACACTGGCTTTGGATATGAATTCCAGCTCCATCCCTTGCAGCTATGTGAATATGAGCAACTTAACTTCTCTAAGCTTTAGTTTCTTCATCTTTGAGACAGAGCTAATACAAGCTACCTCATAAGTCTGTCATCAAAATTAAACAAAATAATCTACATGCATGAAAATTTACCATATTTATTAATTTTGTCTTCAGCAAAGAGCAGTCTATCAGGCCATGGAGAAAGCACACACATTCTATGATGGCCCATTGACTGAGGGGAGTTTACCTTTAGAAATTGGAATGGTGTCTCATTCATCCTGCAATCCCAACACCAGTGTTTAGTGGGGTCCTCACACTGGTACTGAATTAATGGTCCTAAAATCTTGCTTATAGGTTCAGAAAGCCCTTATATAGAATCAGTATCTTCCTCCTTTGATTGTCCCCCAGTGAGTCACCAGGGAATCATTTCTTTAATGAGTTAACATGAAAGTATCCAGCTGAAACATTTAAAAACAACAAAAAAGAGAAATATTAATGAATGATATCATCAGGAATATTTTCCAACTTCTATCTAACTCTTCACTCCTCCACAAAATGTGCCTCCCTTGGAGCAGTGACTGTGCCTGACATTTAAAACACATGCGCATTCAGCTACACTCACTGGCTATTCCAGGCACCCACATGATTATCTGTTTGACATTAGAACTGCCAAATAATGAATAAACCCAGTACACTTTCACCAACAGGTGCCTTTCCCTCAATACTTTCATTCTGAGAATGAGTTATCCCTGTCTATGGAATTCACTCCCTATCTCAGCTATTCAAGCACTCACTTACCTAACTATGAATTAAAGAAACAATTCTTGCCATCAGCCTAAGCAGAGAAGCTGCATGAGAAATGGTTGTAAAGTCAGACTTTCTAGTGAGAATAAATTCGTTGAATCTAAATTCTACCCCAGACTGAAAGATTTAGAAGAAATGGCTTATTTCTTCCAATTCTTAATTTCTTTATTCATAAAATGGAGAAAATAGCATGACCCAGCCTCCAAGAGTCAGTGTGAGGCCTCTGTAGGATTATGCACATACAGTAAAAGAGTTTTCCAAAAGCTTCTTTTATTTTTTTAAGTTTGTGGTCCTTGCTATTGTTTTGAGAGAATGTTGTGGTTATAGTGTGTGCAAAAACAGAGTAAGTGAAGTTTCACCAGTATATAACAACAGCAACCAAAAAAATATTCATGGAAAAGATACCGACTCATAAGATGACAAATAGATAGGAAAGATAGAAGAAAAAAAAAGGCATAGAATTCCATTGGACATCACCCCATTTGTTAGGAAATGGAAAGACTTGGAAAAAATTAAGTGAAGTAAGCCAGGCCCAAAGAAACATAGGTCCCATGGTTTCCCTTACTTGCAATAACTAGTATATGTCTAGGACAAGTAGAAAAGGTCAAAAGCTATGTACATATTACCAGATAAGATGAAGTTAAGCAAAATGAACTCCAAGATAGGGACACAAGTGGTTTTTCTTTCTTGCTATTGTTTCTAATGTATTTATAAGGTACCAGGTGATATTTTTTTTGTTGCTTTGTATGTTCCTCCCCCAGGGTATAACCCCTGTTTTCACTGTATTTGATGTTGGTATAATTTGGGGAGGGGAAGGGAAAAAATAAAATGTTTAAATAGGGACACAGGTTGACCCATTGTAACAATGAGATGTACAAGACACTATGTTGAAAAATGAACGTTACAATTGGGGCAGGGGATGTAGTTGTGGAGGTGGGAGGGGAGGGAAGGGATGGTAAGGGAAAAACAAAGGAGGCAACAATGCTTGATAGGAAATGTACTCACTACCTTGTAACTGTAACCCCTCTGTACAGTATTTTCACAATAAAAAACTTATTAACAAAAAAAAAAAAAAAGAGGCTGGGGGAAAAAAAAGAATAGAGGTAGCCAGGCACCAAAGGCTCATGCCTGTCATCCGAGCTGCTCCTCAGGAGGCTGGGATTTGAGAAGCTCCCTTCAAAGCCTGCTGCCTGAGCAGGAAAATCTTATCTCCAATTACTCATCAGAAAACCTGAAGTGGTGCTGTGGCTCAAAGAAAATGGTAGAGTGAAAGCCTTCAGCAAAAGAGCTCAGGGACAGCTCCCAAGCCCTGAGTTCAAGCTTTAAGACCACCACCACCAACAACAAAAGGATAGAGGTAGCCTACAAGGCAAAGGCTGGGGCAAATAGACCCAAGGAATACAACTGGAGGAATGAGAATGAGGCATCCAGGGGAAAAGAAAGGTGAACATTCTTTTGAAAGGAATTTTGGTCTTATCTGGAAAGGAATGAGAATCCTCTGAAGGATTTGAAGCAATAGAAGATAAAATATTCAACAGAGGCTCATTTTAATGACAATGTGGAAAGTGGATTAAAGGAGACAAGAAAATAAGATTAGATAGGAAGCAACAGCAATGACAAGCAGGAAATCTTCAAGGCAAACTAAATCTAATGACAAGAGGGTTAACAAGAAGAAAACTAATTAAAAGCCCCCATCAGAATGGGGCACAGTAGGGCACACCTGCAATGACGGGGGTTAGGAGCAGGAATATCACAAATCCAATGACAGCCCAGTCTACATACAGAGACCTTGTCTAAAAGACTTTTTTTTAAAAAAGTCTCTCCTCTATTATTTAACCCTTTAGTTATAGGGTATGAGGTAAAAGGAATACACAGGATGACCTTACAATTTTAGGTAAAACCCACCATGATAATGACATTAACAGAGTGTTATTCTCCTGGGGGGCGGGGTAAATATAAGTCAATTTAGTCAAGTTGAATTTTAGAAGCTTTGGAGTAAAGAACTTGACAGTGTTGAAGGAATAAATGAATGCATGTGCTCCCAAGACAAAGATGTGAAAACTGTACTTGAGTCACAGATTGTTTCAGCTTCACTTTACAAAATGAGTAACTAATGCAGGTCATATGGAATCAGGTAGGACTATAGCTGGAGGGGTGCACACATGGACTCTTTTTACCTGGCCTGGTCTCTAACTACCTCTCCTAAACCTTGGAGGAATGTCTTGGACACATTAGCCCAACCCAGCCCCTTCTAGTAGAGTTTCCGGGAAGCAGCTGTCATCATGGAGATACTAGACTACAGGGGAAGGAGGAAAGCAGTAACTACTACCTAATATAGAGTCCAACAATATGTATGCACAGCATCCAACTGTAATCTCTTCCTCTTTCCTGAAGGAAAACAAGTATGAGGGCAAATGCTGAAAAATAGCAGCTGCAGAAGGTGGTTCACTGTATAGAGTTCCTTCCACCAGATCAGTATTATTTGGGATTATATAATAGAAGGGGAAAAAACAGGTATACTATAAAACCATTTTGTTTTAAAAATAATAACACTGGTTATACACAACAGAGTTCCCTTCCAAAGACATCTGTTAATATCAGATGCTACCACTGAAGGTGACAATTATTACACAGTGTTTTTCCTACTATTCTGAACAATAATTGCTTAGTTCTCCTTCATTTGATCTTCCTTATGACTAGCAATTTTAATTACTTGCAAGTCAGGGACATCTACCTCTAATACTGGACATATCAAAGTTGAAGGTGGGGCTGGGGGAGATTATATTCCCTAGCATCATTATTAAGATCATTAAGTTAAAATTTAATTGACCTTGGTTTAAATTATAACTCCTTATCATTCCACCATCATCTCATTCTTTAACAGGTTAAGAACTAGTAAATTCCATGTTCTGAATACAAAAACATTCAAAATTAGAAGTCTTCCCTAACTGGAGTGGCTCAACTTCAATAATAATGTCATACAAATTTTAAAAGTATTACATACTCTAAACCATCTTCAATCTTCTCAAAGAAATGTAAGTATAATCCTCCTAAATATTTTCTAACCTTTGAATTTATTTTTATCTATGTTTACCTGCCAAATTCTTATCAGATTGCTTGCATGTCACTAGCTTTCGTAGAAAAAAATGGAAAGTACAGTAGCTATAGAAAATTGTGAGAGGAATAATAGAATGTCCATTGGCAAAAAAAAAGAAAGAAATCTAACTTTTGTCAAAGTAGAGTAGGACCTTACCAATTTATAATTAAAAGAAATTAGACTGATGAAAGCCCAAATTAGTCTTCTCTACATGAATACAATTTGAGGAATTTCTTGACTCTCCTATGTTGAATTGAAATACATATCTCTTTATCCTGCTGAACTTGTTTTACAACAAACCTGAAGCCTGTTCTAACAACATAGCCCCTGATTATTTAAAACCTCTTCTGTTTCTGTTTTCTTTCTTAAAAGCTCGACAAATGAGTCTACTTACTTTCCCAGAGCTCTAATAAACCATGAGATTTCCATGCACACAGTAACGACAAAGGGCTCAAAGATTTATCTCTTCTTTAGAAATTCTCTTTGGGAAAAAAAATTTTTTTAGATCTAATAAGAATATACAAAGAGAAAGAGAAGAAGAATCGGTCTTCTAAAATAATGTGACAACAACAAGTTTGCCAACAATCTATTTTCATCTCATGGAATTAGTACTAAATAACTACCTAAGACATTATACTAGGCTCTAGGGATCTATGATCCCTGATCTGATAAACTAGGGTTCATATGTGTTGCAGAATTCAGAATAGTTGTAGGATTTGAAAATTAGTTTGGATTTAGATGTGAATTCCTACTCAGTAGGATCAATATTTTTAGAGTGATATGTATGAATATTACATCCTTTGGTTAGGTTAGGTTTCTAATGTCAAGTGAGATACGGAAAGCTACAGATTTTAGATATTTTGAAATTAGAGGGATGACAAATGGGATACAATTTTGATACCATGGATCATCTCCAACTAGGAAAATGGTATTTATTTATCCTTCTGTGTCAGTTAGTAAGCCACTGTCTATCAGTTCCAAATGTACTCTGCCAACTCTACTTCAGCTTTGCCAACTGCTGTCCTAGATCTGCCACAAGGATTTCTAGAGAGGAAGGGCAACAAATCCTCTTCTTCAGTCTAGGGATGCTCTCACTTTGAGTCTTGCCAGCCTTCGGCTATTCAGGTCATAATCTTCACCTGGCCAGCAGCAATCCCTGTGGCATTGTTTGTTATCTATTCTAGCCAGTTTTCCAACATTTGAAGAAACAAACTCCCTGTTTCCAGCTCACACCTGGAGACTTCTGCAGGAAGTGGCTTGGCTAGGTCACTCCTGTTTGAAGAACTGAATGTCAAGCCCGCAGTGACTCTCTGCATACAGCTACAGCAGCATCTACAGATGAGCACGATAGCCTCAGAGGTCCCACTTCTGGTTTCCTCCAAATTTTCTACCCCACCTCTTCATTTGAAACGGGAAAATCTTTGATACATTAGGGCAAGTATAGGGAATTTTATTCTGCCAAAGGCCATTTGTTTTTTGTTGGTGCTTGTAATCATTTGGAGGTTTTGCTCTTTAATTTTAACTTTTACTCTTATTGTATTTAAGTAAGTGTGCCAAAGGGTTTCAACACGTCAGTATGTGAGTTACAAGGCATCTTGATTAAAGCCTTCCCTATCACTCGCAACTCCACCTATCCTCTCATACCATTCCATACTTATAACATCATTCATGGGCCATACAAAATAATACCATACTCTTGCTTTAGGATTCTCTATTGGGCTTTTCCATTTCCTTGATTACCATTATTAATGTATCTCTGTTCAAAAACCTGGTATCGTTTCTTCCTTGATTGGACTTTGCTTATATACTCAATCTAATACATTTCAATAAATATAAAGAAACAGATTATGGAAAAAAATATAGTAATACTGCAGCCAGAGAATGACATTGAAGAGCCAATGTTACAGGCAGAGAGGAGCTGATCCCATAGCAAATGAGAAAAAAGAACATTCTGGTAGAAAGAGCAACAGAGAAAATAGACATTGTTCGTCAGAAGATTTTTTGTTATTTAGGGAAGGGGAAGCAAAACTGGAAGAGGAACATTCTGCTGATACAAAAAAAAAAGTGTTTTCTGTAACAGTAAGAGCTGTTGGAAGATGTCTTTGTGGTTCCTACTGCAGATAGCATGGGTGAGTAAGGACTTGGAGATTAGGCACATAAATCTTGAAACTAAAAGTATTCTCTTGGAAGATGTATGCAACTTAAGAAATTCTGACACAATTCATTCAATGCTATGTACTTAAATACATACTACTTCTCAAATTTGGGATCATACTTGTTGGCACCAAACACTGAAGTGTAGCCCAATCTAAAAAGTGAGATAACAATTGTACTCTCCAAAGACAGCATAAGAAAATACTTCCACCTATTTGCCATCTCCTCTCTGATATACCCAGGATTTAACTTATGCTAGTATAAACAAATTAGGTTAAATTTTGGCCTTAAATATTAAGAAAGCAAAAATTCCCAGAGAAATGAATAACAAAATAAGAAGCATCAAAATAATGTAGTCACTGTTGATTCAAACTCCATTGGCTGTAGAGTTTTACAGCACTTACAATTTTAATACAATTATTATTTACTCATGTCACTGCTCTGTTACTTTCCCTCTTAAACTATATCATTGAAAATTACTTTGATGGCAAAAAAATTACTCATTTGACACCTTTTCTCTTATCAGTATGGTACAGTGACTTAAAAACTCCAAAAATATTACTTGACTACTGTGCTGATGAAGCTATTTTTAGCTATTTACCTAAGGAATCTATAGTAATAAAAATTACCTAGAACTATAGTGGTTGGTTAAACCAGTTCTGGATTGGAGAAAGAACAGTATGATTTTTCTTTTACTTCACATAAACACCTTGTTTATAGTAGACATACAATAAATACTGCTGATTTAATTTGACTAAAGAAAAAGAATTGAGGTTCTTTAAAGCATTTTGAAATGATATTACACATTAATATGGGGTCTGAACAATCAGAGTTAACAAATTAAATTTCACAAAAATGGTAAAAAAAAATTTTATCTGTTTTTCTATTAAGTGGGTTATTTAAGAATCAGCTGAGGAAAGCTTAGGACACCCTAGCACACTTCCAGATTGTTGAATGATCAAAGACATCTGGATTGTTGGTTATTTATGGCATTCTACTCTAAGGCCTATTTGATATTTTCAAAATATGTTTCACAATATTTGGACATTCTCCAGGTAGCTGGTTTAATTTATATTTTCCCCAAATACTCATCTTATTGGGAACTTTGATTACTATTCCTTTATGTATACACATGAGTATTATGAAACAGAATAAAGTTTTTTAAAGTCATTTTTACACTTTAAGTTTAAATTAAGCTTTAAGAACCTTTCAATTTATCCTGTCTTATTTTTGAATATAAAATAAGTAAAAAACTAAACACTGCAGTTTTACTTTTCAGGAAGGAATACTGTATTTAGTCAACAAGTGATTGAATACACTGTTCCTTAGAGATTCACAAGTACAAGTGTTTCTTCTAATAACATGAAACAAAGACAGAATAGTTGGAGATCATGTTCTCTAAGACATATGCTCAACATAAATGGCAAGGTATTTGTGCTAAGTATGTTTGATTTTCTTCAATGAGAAGCTAAAAAGGGAAAAAGGGAGGAAAAGTTTCCCGGAAGGCCAGTACTCAGAAGATCAAATCCCTAAAACAGTACACTTTCCTGATAAAAATAATTTTGGGACTAATCTTTCCTTTAGATCAGTCTATATAGTAAATTAAGTTTTTCCAAAAGGAAAAAATGCCATAAAAGTTAGATAAGTATCACACTAATAAAAAACAACATATCTGGGCTTCTTCAGAATATTAAGGAAAACAATGGAATAATATTTACTTGTACCTGATAGGAAAGATCAATCATATAAAAAGAAACTAAATTCAAACATTTTTCATTTTGTACTTTTTACAGTAGAGCATTAAATATTTATAGAGAGTAGCATGTATTTTTTAAAATGTATTCCTTATGAAACAGAAAGTTATGAAATGGTTCCAGTTTGTACTTAAGAATGATGGAATGAATATTAAGGAAAAGTCTTTCACTAATAAATCATTCATAAGCATTCCATAATGAGTTGTACTATGCTTTATATTTTAAAATATGGTGTATAACACATCACTGTACCTTTGAAGAGCACCTAAAATTTGTTTATCTGTATATGTTTTAACATGCCGGTTATTAACCTGCAACATTATGACAACATTCTACACTCAATGTTGAGATTGAATAGCAGTAAATAATCCTTGCAATTTTCTGCATAATGTTCTCTAATTTTTGTTAAAATGTTACTTATTTCCATAACTTTAGGAAACATATAATGAGAAATTTAAACATAAAAGGTACCTAAAAATGTCAAAACAAACCCAGAAAGAGAACAACAATCTATATTAATCACATTATGGCAATTATTTATTAAAAGTCTAAGCCTAAGTGAGTAAAATTCTACTAACTGTATTGAACACATCTAATAAGAGGTAACAGTATTACTGATAAAGATGACAATGAAGAAATTACTTCTACTGGATAATAGATTGATGACTGAGTCAAAATAAATAAAGTTTGCCTTTTTTCTTAAAACTTTAAGATTACCAGGTATATGAGTATACTTTTACACACCTTTGAAAAGGTATCAGAAGATGCCTAATTAGTTGATAACTAAACCTGAGCTTTCTTTAAAGCATATACAAAGTGGGTTCCTTTGTCCTTACTACATTCTCCCAGGATATACACAATGCTAGTAGAATTGTCATACATTCTTTATAAAGTATGAATTATCTACAATTCCCCAGATTAATATCTTTCCTATTATTAACTCTCTCCTGCTTTGGTTAATTAGAGCAAAGTTTAACATAAGTCTTATGATTTAGGTTGAAACTTCACCAAACATACCATGACAAGCAAGGCAATAAGGAAGTGAGTCACCATTTTTGTAAGCACCCATATAGTTATAGATGTAGGCAGTAAAGACAACACTTTAAGAACTATTGCCTAAAATCCAAAAGCACTTTAACAAGCATTCATAGAAGATGAATAGAAAATGGATAATTAGGGAGACTAAATATGACTGGCTAGAATCACTGTACATTATAAAAGGAATGTGATGTAAAGAATGGTCAGTTTGAATGGACAAAATGTCATAACAAAGCTTCAAGTTTCCTCCCAAAAGAAAAAATGGTTAAAGAGTATATACACCCCAGTGCAGCCTGGCTAGATGTCCACTTCAGAATCTGTGAGGGAAGTAGAGGCACCTGATGCCCTGAGATATAGAGTGGGAGGGTCTTATGTATTCAGATGCACACCCCTGCTTGGTGAGACTAGGTTTCTGTGCTAAATGCAAATCATTACTATCATTATGTCACAAAGCATTATATAAGACAATAGCAGGCAGGAAGAGTGAGACAAAACCACGCAATTTCTAAAATATAAATATAAATGAATTCCTACCCATCTGTTTAAGAACAAATGAACTGCATATGTACAGACTGAAACAGACTTGGCAAGAGCCTATACAAGAACAACAAGTTTTACTGACAAAAAGTTCAATCTGAAAATAATCCAATAAGAGAATCAAATTAAAAGCAAACAAATAATCCGAATAGGTATTTCTCAAAAGGATATATACAAATGGCCAAATACATGAGACAATGTTCACTAGTATTATCAGGGAAACTCAAAACCACAGTGAGATATTATCTCACCCCAATAGGATGTCTATGATCAAAGAGAGAGAGAGGAAAGAAAGAGAGGGAGAGAAAAAAGATTTAAAAAAAAAAGCAAAAAAACCAGTTGGGCGCCAGTGGCTCACACTTGTAATCCTAATTACTCAGGAGCTGAGATCTGAAGATTGTGGTTCCTGCCCAGGCAGGAAAGTCTGGGAGACTCTTATCTCCAATAAACCATTCAGAAAACTGGAACTGGTGCTGTGGCTCAAGTGGTAGAGCACTAGCCTTGATCTGAGAGCTAAGGGACACTCTCAGGCCCAGAGTACAAGCCCCACAACTGCAAAAAAAAAACAAAAATAAAACAAAACAAACACCTCATCTAGTAGGTAGTACATGTTTATAGTCCCAATACTGGGGAGGCTGAAAGAGGAAGATCATGATTTGAGGAAAGACTGGGCTACATGGAGAGACTGAAACCAGTCTGGGCTAATAGTAAGACTCTGTTAAAACAAACAAACAAAATAACCAATGTTGGAAATTTCAGCAAAGAACTCCTATATACCATTAACCGGAATATAAATTAGTACAGCCTCTATGAAAACTAATATGGTGGTTTCTCGAAAAACTAGAAACAAAACGTCACATAATCAGCAATCTCACTACTAAATATATATCCAAAGGATATGAAGTCAGTATATTGAACAGAAATCAACAGTCACATATTAATTGTAACACTATTCACAACAGTTTCATCAATGGAAGAATGATCAGGACAAAGTGAATTTCAAAGTACTAGAAAAATTTTGAAAGATCTCAGAACAACAACAACAAAAAACATATTAGAGATTCCAGTTATCCTGAGACAATTACAATTACCTTGTATTGAAATGCCACAATTACATTTTGTCAATTTAAAATATTAATAAAAGTAAGTCATTTGTGTAGAATATATTCCCTATCCAAAATAAGAAACAAACAAGCCTAAGCAATCCTTGAGCCACTATTGCAAACACAGCATCTAGTATCAAGGCCATTCATACTGCTGAGCCTGGTGTGCTGGGTCCTGCTTGGGAATTGTAGGTATGTCTGAGCTACATAACAAGACTCTGCCTTGAGCAAAACAAAAGTCCTGCTGTACCCTGCTTATAATTTATATTTGATGTTTACTGACAAAATTTGAAAAATATATGCTAGGGCCTGACAAATCAGGCAAGTCAAAAGAAAAAGGAGGAACAGGATCTAGACAAGTTGCCCAACAAGAAAGAAAAGGAAATAGAAACTTCATGAGTACAAAAAAGGAAACACTTCTAGAATTATTGGAATTATATGGTTTTGTGTAAGCCAAGCTGCTTCTCTGTGCTATAATTTCCTGGCTTACAAAAATGAAATTATAAAAGTTTCTACTCTATAGAGCTATTGTGAGAATTAAAAGAAGAATCAGAACAAACAGCGGAATACCCATAACTGATTTTAGCAAGCACAGGCTAGTATCAGTAATATCATCTTCACTATTTCCTATGGTCTCCTGAAGGCAGAGCAAGGAGCAATGGGTAGAAGTTAAAGAAAAACTGATTTGGGCTGGATAATAGTTCTAAATCCTACTTTCTTAAATTTCAGAGATTCCTTAACTTTGCTTTTAATTTATACATGTTGGGTTTTATGATAGGTTAGCCTTTAAATTCCTATGCCTCCTTAGTTATCTAATTTACTTTCTACCAGAGAAAGTAATATTGGAGCAACTGGTTTTTTTAATGATTATTTTCAAAAAAGAAGCAATACTCTAATTTATCTATAGATAAATATAAATTATTAGTCGTTCTTATAAGCAAGCTTGCCAGATAAATCGCAGACTACCTAGCTAACTAGAACTTTCAAAGAAAATGATCAGTAAATTATTAGCATTGGTATATCCCCAATAGTATATGAGACATATTTAAGTTAGTTATTTGTTGTTTATCTAAGATTAAAATTAATTTAGGTGTCCTGGATTTTTATTTGCTAAAATATAATAATTGTACCTAAAAATAAGTGTTAACACAATGAAAATGTTTTTTCTATAAACCAATTTTCAAGTTTCCATTTTTACTTAGAATATTTTCTTGTATCCATAGAGAAATGTTACAGATCTGCCAATTGTTGTTTAGCCAACATTTCAGAAATTTTTGTTTAGCTAATATTTCAGAAATGCTTCCTCCCTGACACATCATTCAGTCACGTCTCAGGTTTCCTGTACCAGTTCAAGTTGCTCAAGAAGGTCATCCTCAGCTATGTCCTATGCAACAAGTAGGAACATCACTTCCCATTTGGCTAAGGAAGACAGACCTTATGGTAGACTTTTGTTTTCACCTCTAGAAGAGACAGATGACACAGTCCTCTGCTCCAGAGAACAGTTATACAATGAATGCCTCCAACCATGTAAGATGATTATTGTCAACGCATACAGCTATATCATATTCCCAGACTCTCCAAATTACAGCCATCATCACTCAGTTGCTGTCAACTATCAACTAGAGATCACAAGATACTTTCATGTTTCAACAATATTTATTTATATTAATGTCATTAAGAACTTGTGCTATGAGATTTGTGAGATGTAAGAAATGCAGTGCAGGTTTAAGTAATTAATTCATTTGTTCAACAACATAAAAGCAGTTTTAAAAAGACATAGATGACCGCTGAGGTCTATTTCTGGAGAGGCTGGCCAAGTAGCCCACAGGACATGGATAAGAGATTGATGACTGAGAAGAAAAGAAGGGTAAGCCAGTAGTAAAATCACTGAGACACAGAGGGGTAGTGGGGCAAAAAAGAAGAATTGAAACAGGAAGAAGGAGCCAGGGTCAGAGGGGAATTGGAGTCCTGTGGAGAACTGAGGAAATAATGAGGTTTGGAGGAGCAACACAGAACATGGGCAAGCTATGCTGTGTGATTCAAGTTTCCATGAGACAGCTACTCTTCATGAGGTAAATATGACAGTATTTCACTGGGAAACAAGCCAATCAATATAGAAATATTCTGGACACTGCAAAAACCCTTCAGAAATACACTGTTATTATAACCATGTATCTGAGTAGCTTGAATCCAAGGCTCTGGGTAAAGGCACAATCCCCTGGGAAATCTGAAATGCAAATGGGTATATATTCCATTGCATATGTCATTTAAGAACATAAAAAAAAAAAACTCTCAAGCAGGATCTTCTAGAAAACTCCCTTAAAGGAAGTCAAAATGTCCTGAGGATCTTTGCAACTTGTTTCTTTTTTTTTTTTTTTGTATTTGTATTTTATCAGCTACCTCCAATATTTTGGAGATGGCAATGAAAATAAATATTTGTAAATCCAGACTCTAACAAATACTGCATGCACAGCTTAATGTTTAATAAATATTGATTGAATTCAATAATTAATGCATAGCTGTTCTCTTCAGGAGACCAAAAAAGAAAGCTAACAATTAGACTTGGTGCTCAACAATGAAAAGGGGGAAGTATTCAGGCACCATAAGCCTTAATGCTAAAGCATTAAGAATCACACAGGAACGAGGCAATGTAACATCAAGACATACACGGGGGTTTGGAGTCCTGATCTGCTTCTCACCAGATATGTGACAAGCTGGGCAAGTTACAGATTTCTCACAGGTCTCAGAATCCTGGAGTGACAAATGGATGCCAGAAGAACAATTAGTGTAGGGTCCTGGAAATTACAAGTGAGTATACACAAGCAGCTCTCAGCACCATCCATAACATGGTAAAGCAGTTAATAAACACAAGAAAGAGCCATAAGAGAGGGAATAATCGTCATAATAAAATGAAACATGAAAACACCTTTCAAAGAATTATGACTACAGGAAAGAAAATCTATACAATGGAATGATACTAAATAAGATCTTATATAGTTAATATTTTACCCTCAAATACTCACAAACCATAGAAATGCTAGTAAAGACAAAAACAGTCCCTATCACACATCATCTGTGGGTCTGAATGACTAAGTAGTAGCTAGGTCAGGAGTGGGTAATTCCACAGGAAGGTCTAAGGAAAAGGAAGAATGGCTAGAAGTATGGAGGGGTGGTGGTTTTTGTGGCATAAATAGACTACATTTTCCACTCTACTCAGGATGACAACGTTGAAATCCCCTCGGCAGTCTGGGGTTTCTCAATACATCAAACAAAATAATTGTGGCTTACTACAGAATTATCTTTTGTTCCTATAAGAAACTATAGATAATATATTAAATCAAACCCTGATTAATGGAGTTGGGGAGATACCAACTGATAATAAGACATTACATTTTCTTCTCATATTACATTACTTTTTAAGACTTAATAGTTCACTTCATGAGAAAGGCGTAGAGGAGAAAATTAACAACTACTACAACACCTGCTGACATTTCATACCAGAGCAAGTATTTGAAATGGAACTTCCATGCATCTGATAATTACATAATTGTATAAACATAGTCAAATGCAATCCATATGACTTAGTAAGAAAATTTGAATTTATTATTGATAAAACCATGTATTATAGAATACATTAAAATAAAAACCATTTGATTCTTTGGACTTATTGTAGAAATAAATAGTCAAGCTGAGATTAGATTCAGCATATGTAAAATTAGTACTAATTATAATTAGCATTAACTATTACCACAAATAAATGTTCTCATTCTTATCATGTAATTTTCAGTAGGTTCATAATGCTAAAATTATTAATAAGCCCTTTATCAGTTTTAATAAGGTAAGGAAAATTTCAACAGCTAAGGTAGAATGATTATACATTAGGAATTAATAGAATTTTTTACTAATATGATTCTTGCCATAGTTGAAAATAATTTTATTCCATATGTAAATACCACCACAATTGCCTTTGGCTCTCACATCTATCATTGTCATTTGCTTCTTTTACAAGTACCCAGAGTCATGCAATTTTGCCAGCAACTCTATGAGTTGGTTATAGATAGGTTAGAATCTGAACTCTAGAATTTCTAGCATAATGCATAACTTTGTTAATATAGCGAAATTAATTAACCTCCATTTCCTAGAAATTTATCTTTATATATTAACACCTTTCTCCCAGAAGCCAAATTTCTGGCTACATCACTGGTTCTTTCTGAAAGGAACTATATATAGAAAAGGTACAGGGAAAGGCTACCAAGGCCCCAAAATAGAGACAGAAACAAAATAATAACTCCAATGACAAAGCTGAAGTCCTGTATAGATGTTATTTAGTCTTACCAGAGCACAATTCTGAAAAAACTTAGGTATCTGTGGGATAAAATGAACAAGGTAAAAGATAGAATTGATGGAAGGAACATTAACAGCATGAATAGTAAGTATGTATAACTAAGAACCTTGATAGATAATCATACCAATGACAGTAGGTATTATGGTTACTCAGTTTACTATTTGGCAAATTATTTGCCTTTTCCCTTTATACTTCCATGTAGGAAGTGTACTTCTCTGTTTCACTAATATTAAGATGAGCAATTGACAACTCACTTACTTTTACCAAAGAAAAACAATCAAGTATGATTCAAGTTGAAACTTAAAATGTGTTTGGCATAGTTGTTCTAGCCCTCTTCTATCTCCACCATCACCATAAACAACAAAACAAAACACACACACACACACACACACACACACACACACACACACACACACAAAACCTCCCTGGCTTGCTATCTCTCCCAATTAGATCTCAGAATCAACATCTGTGGAACAGACTACATCCTAACACAGAGAGAGGACTGAAACCCAGACAAGCTTCTGACATGACGCAGTCACGCAACCAAGCCCAGGCTAGAACACCTTGGCCAACATGCAGCTTGTAGAATGACAATGAGTCAAAATTATTTTAAGCCACTAAGCTATAGGTAAGCCTAACATAATAAAAATGCTAATGTAATAAAATAAATCCTATAGCTGATACCATAATAAGAAAAATCAGAGATGTTCCAACTCCCTCTGCTTACAATGATGACATTTTTAGTAAAAATTTGTATTTGAAGTTAATAAAATAACAAAATTTAGCATCTAAAGAGAAGGAGATTCAAGGAACTGGAAAATCTTAAAAGAAAAGGATCTCTAAACCACTACTTAACAGTGTGATGTATGTCAGTTATGAGTGTGTGTCCAGAAAAACAGAATGAGCACTTTCTTTAAATAAAGTCGGTTTAGCTTTGCTGGAAAGTTGCCACCAACTCTGAGTTAATAGAGTTTATCTGAGGTTTCAAACTGCTGACCGGCAATGAGAAATAGTCACATGGTGCTGTGGGCTGAGAAAATGTTTACTTCTCTTCCCACAAATAAACCAGTGCAGGAAATCTCAAGATCTAAATAATGAAAATGAGAGAAAATGCTTGTTTTTGTAGCAAAATCCCCTTCATGTTTGCTTACAATGAAATAACAGACATTTAAGTTTTAATATCAAACCACAAAGATAGAATTCACTGTCCTATCGTGCTACCATTTACCATGCTGTGGACTTTGTGCTAGGCATTAAAAAAATTTTTTTATTATCTTTAAATAGTTGGAGAAAGGGTTTCAATTCAGCAAGTCAACTTACGAGTACAATGCATCTTGATCAGTATCACCTCTTCCATTGTTCTTGCCAATCTCTTCTAACCCCACCCAGCTGTGCTAAGTATTTTGCCATTATTGCTTAAAGTTATCAGACAATCACCGTAAGAGGTATTACCACCATATGCACTTAGAGAATGAAAGACTGTAAAGAGTGTAAGTGATTTGACCAAGCTGGATAACTTTGAAGCACTCAAAAGCAGGGATTTAGAACCAGGGTGATCTGGCTTTAGCCTAGTGCTCTTCCCTATATCCTACACTATATTCATGCAGAAATTGTCATGTAGATCTCATGTCTCCTAACCCTTTGTCCTTAAAATGAGGAAGAAATCTACCATGGTAATATTTGGAGGAAAGCTTCAGAGGCTTCTCTCTGTCTGAAAATGCTTGACAGAATCAAATGGTCAGGTTGTTCAAAGAGCTATTTCAAATATCTTTCAGGAACCAGTAAACAAGATTTGAGAATTAAAATCTGTACCTGATCAAAAATTAATATATTTGTGGCAAAACACACTAGGGTCAATATGGCCTAGCGTAGGGCAAGTAAAGAAGAAAGAATAATGACTACAATGGATTCAACACAAAACATTCAACACAAAAGAATTCATGAATTCATAATGATACTTATGAGAAAGTTTTAAATAAAGGGAACAGATTTATTGCTCCCATACATTACAAATAAGGAGAAAGAATCAAGCATTTTTATGTTTCCTTTTAGTGAACAAACTGTATGTCAAGAAAATCAAACAATAGGTGAGCCTAGCTTCTTTATAGTTCCATCTCCCCCCTCCAAAAAAAAAAAAAGTAGGAGTAATGACAATTAGAAAAATCTCAACTTCTTAATTCGTAAGAGAAATAATGAACTTTTCATCAATGGGTGTTAAGTAATCCATCATGAAAAATGCTGATGGAGAACTTTATTATTAGACCAGGCTAATAACACTTGATCATCCAGATCTAGGCGTCATCAGTGTGTCATTGAAAGAGGGACAGCAGGGATCATGTCCTCACGGAAGGGAAATCATAGTTCACCTACTTCAAAAAAAAAAAAGAAAAAAGGAAACCAACGGCAGGAATCCAATCAAGTCTCCAGATCTAATATTAAATTTGCAAGAATCTGTGTAGAGGTACAAATTAAAGTGTAATATATACCACAAGAAAGCAATCAGCCAAGTCTACAACACAGCCCATTTGATTCTATGTAGGAGCTCATTTCATCCACAAGTCAATTATTTGTGTGGGTGAAGGAAGGACAATAATATAATAAAATACTTAAAAGAACTTAAAGGTATATATATATAGATTACATCTGGAACTAAGGCAGAGGTAACAATTGCAAAAAACATCCTTGAAAACACTGGAAACATTTTAATGTGAATTGGAAGTTGTCAACTGGAATTGTTCATTATGTTTGGTGTGGTGAGGCATGCTGAAGTATTTTAAGGTAAAATGAGGTTATATCTAAGACTTTTTAAAAAGCATTCCACAAAAAGAAAAGTCAGTAAGACACAGGTCAAGTTAAATAAGATTGACCAAATGTGGATAATTCTTAAGTCCACAAAACACATGGGGCTGTGTTATATTACTTTTGTGTCAGACCTTTGCAGAAATTTCCACAATGGAAATTCAGAAAAACGAACTCACCAGAAGTTACGCTAAGTCTGGGGATTATTGGAAATATTTCCATCAGTGTCTCTTCCTTTTTCCATTGTTTTTTCAAATTATAGTTTAATGTTAAACAACTAAGTTTGGGAGAGATCTTAGTTGTTATAACATGAACTTCAATGATAGAGAATATTTTTTAAAATTTCCAGAACAGAAAGCACTGAAACTTACTAATTCAATAAATACTGCTTAGGGCTCTACTTTCTCAATACCAGCAATACTAAAATCTATGGGAACACATCAGTGAATGGGAAGTAAGATCCACTTGTTCAAACAGCAGTTGATAAAATCCTGCCGAATGCCAGTTCCCCATTACAATCAAAATAAGAATGTGGCAACAGAAACCATTTTCTAAAGTAATTCTGGCATGCCAAATGTAAATAAAACCCAACAACAAATGGATCCTAACAGTTTGTGGAGAGCCAAGACCATCTTGCCAAAGCAGACCAAATGTAGCTGTGAAACATAGGAGTAGGAATTAGAGTAACCAAGGATTAAGAGGGAGTTTGTCACTGGTCACATGGCCTGTAACACTACAGAGAGAAAAGCAAAACCACACAGAAGAACTAGAACATCGAACACCACCAAGGAATCCTGATACCTCCAGCAGAATAACAGGAGTTTAATTACTAACATTGCATGTTGAAATCCTTGGGAAGGAGAGGAAATTGAAAATTAACAAAGAAAACCCTGAGGATTCTGGGCTCTACCTTTTGTGGTAGAGACACCATAGCTAGAGTGTACTCAGCTATTAACATTCTAAGAAATCAGTTTAGATAATGTTCACAATCAGGTCAGTTTTAATTTTTTTTTCAGTGCTGGAATTAAACCCAGGGAGTAGATCTATTTTAAAGTTTTAGTACATGGCCATTCTTCAGTTCAAACATTTAGAAACAAACAATTCAGTTAGGATACCGATAACACACAAAATTAGAAAATAATGTTTTGTTACTGAAATATCCCTATATCTTTCTTCAAAAGCTTAGGTGTTTAAAGAGCAGAAAATGAATTTTCTCAATATTTATTAGATTCTCTCACCTTCTTTTTGGAAAAATGCATCACAATACTTATACTCACACACACACATATATATAGAAATATTCATGTTGCTGATGAAATATTCTTAGACATGCATATATTGCATTGTCTGTTCTATGTAGCTATAATGAATATCCAAGGTTGAACACTTTATGAAGAAAAAAAATCAAACTTATAGTACGGGCCTTTGCTTGGTCAAAACTCGTGGCAGGTGAATCATAATGATAAGAATGTATGTAAGAGGGCGCTATCATGTGAGATGATAGGAAACTAGAGACTGAGGTCCCAGGACTACCTTTCCAAAGGTCTGCCCTAATAATGAACAACTTCCCACTATGTCTCTAATATTAAAGTTCTCAACATCTCTTAACATCACCAAACTGAGAACCAAACTCCTCCCAACACAATAATCCTTGGGAAACACATAAAATGTATCTAAATTAGAGTATATGTAATAGTTCTCATATTCAGCAGGGAATATGAAATATGGTGAGGCAGTCAGCATTTTTCTTTCCAGACCAGATGTCCTGATTTGTGAAGACAACCCAAGGACCACCATGAGTCTTCAGAAGCTCCTGGTGGAATTCTGATTTAGTCTTTCAAATATGGGTCTCGAGAACATATATTTTAGCGTTCATTCTCAAGGTGAAAAGAACATGAACTAATCCCACAAACAAATGTCTAATTAAGCATGGGTGATAGTAGTGATAAAAGAAATATATAGTGATATTAGAGTCTAACAAGACATAAAAGTAAAATATAAAATAACTTAGGGATGCTGCTCAGTGGTAGAGCACTTGCCTAATATGTACAGGACCCTAAACTGAGTCCCCCACACTTCAAGAAAAATAAAGGGGGAGGGAACATATATTTTAGACATTCTATAGAATGTTGTTCCCTTCAATAGATCGGGCAGATTAGAAGAAAGGCCTGGGTACAGTCTGGTCTCTTGTTTTCTACAAGACTAGCAAGCCAGATTTGCACACAAACCACCAACCTGTCTGAATTCTAGAAAGAAGTACATTACCCTTATGACCCCAAACTGTAAACTGGCTTCTAGAATCCTCAAGGTTTCCCCATAGCAAAGATGATCAGGCCATGTGGAAAATGAGAAGAGACACTGAATCACATTGATGCATAGTTATAATTCCAACACATTCAGCACTGTATCTCCATGCTGAACCAACATGCAAGCCTCTGGGTGAAAGAGAATTCAAGACACAAGGGTGTCAATTCCACACGGTTGAAAACAGCAATCTTCCCAAGACATTTTCAGGCTTTTCTATACCTGGAGAAAATTCTACCCATTGAAGACTGCAGTTCATAATATATGTTCTCCTGAGATGGGAAATGAGTCTTTTCTGTACCTTCTGAAATCACTGAGAACTGAAAAGCATCAACCAATAAATCTTATTCCATAAGCTAACTGTTTATGAATGAGAGGCCATTCTACTCAGCCTTATCTTTGCCATTATCCTTGACCACATTATACTACAAGTGATGCTCTTATAATTTCACAAGATATCCAAATATGTGCAGATAGGTACTCTGTAAGTACATTACCTGGGGCTTTTGAGTTCCATGTGAATATACACAGGACCACTTTCAGCCCTGTTCTCAATATCCCACACCTCAATAAAGCTGATTACCTTCATTCTGTTTAATAAGTGAAGATGCGAGTGGTTGTCATGAACTATTTCTTCGTCTGATACCATATCGTGCATGTTCACATCCTGCCTACTGTTTATATACCACAAAGCATGCTTGCCTCACTTCAATAAAGAAACAGAAGAACACTGTTTAGACCTACCAGGTATGAAGCAATTTTGGGAATGTTCACATTTAATTTTTTAATTCCATTAACAACCTTATGAAATATCTACTAATATTTTCAAACATATGAAAATGTTGTACTCAATTATATGCCTATAAAACCCACTTTCTACAGAGCTAGCATGTACACACTTCCAATGCCAAGCATCAAAGAACTCTAGCCAACAAAGTGACAGGCTTTCTCTACCTGAATGGGAAGAAGAGGGGGTTCCCTGAGTGACCTTGGATCTACAGAAAGACATTGGGCCTGAAGCATCAAGTCTCTTAAAAGCAATGTCTAAAAGAACTCAAGTGAAAAACAGATTCTCCAAAAGCTCTTGCAGTGTCAAACAGCTAAAGATGACCCTGCCTCAAAGAAACCGTGATTTGCATTAAACTTCCCTTCCTTTTCTTTTTTAACATGCCCAACAGGCAGCAGTAGATCAGAAAGCCATAATCACTATTCCAGTTTTGAAATTGCACTGTCCTCCTTCCCTAGGAAGATGGAATGAAGAGCACAGGCAGGAGACCCTAGGCACCAATAAATTACACCCCCACACACCTCAGGATTTCACAAGCTTCGTTTTGCTCTCAGTGGGCATTTGGGAGAAGTAGGAACAGAATACTGAAATGTCTATGGGCCTAGAAACTGGGTGTCCTGGAGATTCAAAGTGCAACTTATCTACCTAGGCTTTGCCTAGTCCACCCCACCCCCTCACATAGGAGACATTATCATGGAAGATTTGGGGGCATGTGGAGATAATTACATTAGAAGGCAGAAAAGAGAGCCAGCCAAAAATTGCTGAGATATGTTGTGCATTCCTAAATAAGACAGGTAGTCACACTGTCACTTAAAAGGATACCAGTGGGCACAACAGTAGCAGGAAATGCATCATGGTCATTTGATCACACACACACACACACACACACACACACACACACACACACACACACTGAGTGGCTCCCATCACTTCTACCCTCTTCTAATGTCTCTTCAAGCTTTAATTCCTCACAAATCACTATCCCTATTAACACCGTAACTAATTCTCATGGGGCAATTAATTCTTTTAAAATATCATTTCAGCTGGTCTACAAATCACCATTAATATACTCATTAATTAATATGCTCATTAATATACTCTAATATTGCAGATTAAGTTAAAAGTCATCAGATGTTTAGAGGGGGAAATAATTATACTGATATCATCACACTGGTTGATTCATGTAGACCAACAACCAACGATTCTAAGCAGCACAATTTAAACAGGAATGCTTTAAAACAATCCTGAAGTAGAACTAGTAGTCAGCAAAGATTCTTTTAAATGAGAAATGCTGTATAAGCAAAACTACTTTTCCGTAAGAAAACTCTTATTACTGTAATACATCACTTCAAAGACCCGTAGAAACAAATTCTTGCAATTTCTATTCTAATTCTTAGGAAACACAATGTTCTGTTTCCATCTAATAAGAATATAACTTCATAAAGGTTTTGCCTTAAAATTTCCTACTGAAATTTTGGGATTTAAAAATATTGGCCCAGCAGAATTTTAGATCCTTATTTAAAAAGACAATAAAACAAAAGAAACTAGTGGATCTTTGACATAGAAAAGGAAAGGAAAGGAAAAATATAACTGTCTAAAACACCTATGCTTGAAATTTACAAACAACAAGCTTTTCATCTTAGAAAAACATACTGAACACAGATAATATAAAACCATTTGGCTTATGTATAGTAAAAATATAAAATAATGTACTGAAAAAAATGGCAACTGAAGTAAAATATTTCTATTACATTCTGTCGAGTTCTTTGAAAAGCTCATCTCATCCCCTTAAAATAAAGCATTCTTTACATCAATAAACATTGGTTATAAAATTAATAGTCATCATGAGGAAAGAATTACAAAAACAATCAGGCTTTGTCAGGGGTGAGCTATGGTGAATTTTTGTGTGACATTCTGTACTGACGAGCTACAAAGGATAGATGAAAGGGAAACACAAGAGTCAGAGTTGAATTTCAGCAAGCCTATCCTTCCCCAACTAATAGTTTTATCAACAGAGATAGTCAAAATATCTCCCAATCACTTTGATTTTACACTTGAAGAATCTCTAGTTGTTATCAATACCTGCAAGTTGAAAAAGGACATTTTTCAAATTATGCCTGCTTAGATAGCTAACCTGAAAGCAGAAACATAACAGTTGTCTATTAAAATAGGATATGTACCTAAGGGATAAGCAATTTTCTTACAAGTAATAGAAAAATGATATACCCAGCAACAAAAAACAGCTTCAACACATCCAAAGCTTAATATTTCAATTATGTAATAGTAAACTTTACAGAGCAGAGGAATAATCTGCAACCTACATACATACTCTACTTCATATGTCATTGATTTCAGTGATATGGAGATGACATTAAGTTATTAAGTTTATGTTACGTAGAATATGAACATATTGGAGTCAAAGAAAACACAACTATGTTGACAGCATAATGTCAAATCACTGAGGAATAAACACTTGTAGTTGATTGAAGAAAAATAAGAGGCTTATCAGGGAAAATGGAGAAGAGGGTACAGGATTTCAATTGCTATACGAAATATTTATATTTACTTTAAAATAAAAAATACATCACAAAAAGTTTGACCACAAAAGTTTAATCTGTTAAGAGACAGAAAACGTAACTAAGCAACCTGTCACATTTCTTGAAAAATTATTTGGCTCTGAGTGTTGCAGATAGAGAATTCAAGAAACATTTCACAGATGTCTTTCACCTACTTACTACAGTAATAATTCCATCCACAAATAAAAAGTTTCTCTAATCTACACAATGCTAATTTGAAAATAATTTTTTATCAATTTCATTTATGTACAGTAGGATAAAAAGTAAGAAATTTTAGGGCTGGGAAGGTGGCTCAGTGGTAGAGCACTTGCCTTGCATGCTCGAGGCCCTGGGTTCGATTCCTCGGCACCACATAAGCAAAAAGAAAAAAGCCGGAAGTGGCGCTGTGGCTCAAGTGGTAGAGCGCTAGCCTTGAGTTGAGGACTGAGGGACAGTGCCCAGGCCCAGAGTTCAGGCCCCACGACCGGACCCAAAAAAAAAAAAGGAATTTTTAGGAGGCACCCGTAAAATAAAAACATTTCACTGAATTCTCATAAGAAGATTGGTAACAAAAGTAAAAAAGAGGAAAGCATAGATAGGTGTATTAGTCTTTCTGAAGTAATTTATTCAGTTATTTGAAATTGCATGTGTATATATAATATTTTAGGCCATTTCAGCCTGTCATGTATCATGTACAAATTGTATTTTGTTCTCTTCGAACAGACTATGTGACACTAGAGGTTTAAATCTTTCATTCATCTTTTTCTCACAAGACAAAATTTTTCCTTATACACAATGGCACTCAATAAATGTCAATTCAATCAAGAGGAATTCTAATGCCTTTGATTTTTATCTATTACTTGGGACAGTGTTACATGTTAATTAATTAAATACTCCAAATGAGTGCAATCTGGTGCTGGCCAGGTTAAAAGACAGAGATGTAGCTGATTATTAAAGGTTATGATATATTTACAACGGAAGTGATGAGGTAAGATGTATAAAGAGAGGCAAAGAGCGATTGTGGCAATGGACAGCAGGGGACAATATTGGGACCACAAGAAGAAAGAAGTTATCCGATGACCAAGAAGTAGTCAGTCATCATGAAAGAGGCTGAGAAGTTAACCCAGGGGAGTGAAGGAATAGGAATCACCTATAGAAAGCATGGTCCCAATGCAAAGTAAATAGAAAGCACATCAGATGGCCCATAGAAGTCCTGGTGTCCACCATAAAGTCAAATTGGGTTCTAAAGAAAAGGAGAAACTAAATCAATAGAAAACAACAAAGGCCAGAAAAGCACTGGTATTGGTATCATGCCTTAAGACATTAAAATAAGGATTCTTATACTTGCTTATTAGAAAAAGAATTATCTCCAAGTGTTAAGGAAGGTGTGAGCATACAGAGAGTTTTTAAAGTTCTGGGTAAAAAGATGAGAAGGATTCAGGTTGTCCTAGAAGCTAAAGAGTCATTTTCAATAATATTGGCATACCAGCATGCTTACTCATGCACTCTTGTGTTATTGTTTGTAGTAACCACACATGTGTACCTAGGAACAGAAATCTTCAAAAGTCATTTCTGGGACTATGGACAGCTTATTAAAACATCCTTGTCATTAGGCAGAGATGCAGGCTTCATGTTGAATAGCAGAATAGCAGAGTTAATTCCTGACCCTAATAGAGTTCCAGACACCAGAGGTTTGGCCATGAAAGGTGGAATTCAGAGGATTCTGCTATATATTTCAGCATCAAGAAGTAGTCTACAAGCAAGCTTCAAAGTGTGACAAATAGTATACTCCTTTAGGAAACATTTCCCTTCTCTTTTGCCTATTATCACAAATGTTTCCATATGGTACAATTATTAGACATAGCAAAGTATGAGTATACCAAAATGAAAACTCATAAACACTCAAGAGAAAAACAAAGATAATCTCAGTGCCCATATTCTTGAAAAATAAACTGCACTGTTAAAGAAAGTTACATATTTTATGTTTCTTATATATAATTAAATTATATAAAAACTTGAATACATAAAAAGAATACACTGGGTGCGGGTGGCTCACACCTGTAATCCTAGCTACTCAGGAGGCTGAGATCTGAAGATCATGGTTCAAAGCCAGCCCAAGCAGGAAAGTCCTTGAGACTCTTATCTCCAATAAACCACTCAGAAAACCAGAAGTGAAGCTGTGGCTCAAGTGATAGAGCACTAGTCTTGAGCTGAAGAACTGAGGGACAGCGCCCAGGCCCAGAGTTAAAGCCCCACCACTAACAAAAAAAAAAAAAAAAAAAACTTGAGATAAAATGGATATCAGTCTTAATACATCTGAATTTAAAATAAACTAAGAAGTACTATTTTCACAACACTGAGAAAGAAAAAATATAGAAAATATTCAAATTATTAAATACATTACCTTCATGTAAGGCTCAGAAAAACATATCAATGAATCCACAGAAATAAAAGTGGAAGCAGACCCTATAACAATCTCTACAGCAGACTCATCACTCACTTGCAAGTATACTAGCTTCAATACTAACTCTTATTCTCTTTAATAAGAAAAAAATAGACTATTGTGTTCTAAACACAAGTGATAATTATGTCTATTTATTGTTCAATCATTCAATGCTTGTCCCCAGTACTTCATTTAGCAACTATCATAGAATGTTGTAGGCATTCCAAGATTTACAGGTAGAATCACAAAATTCATGAATAAATAGTGCAATATTTTATTTTGGGACTAAAACCCATATAAACATATATCTTTTAAAGGAAAAAAAAACCTTGTCTCACAACTAACAAAATACACTAAAGAGAAAAGGGTAAATTAAAACAAAAAAAGTTATCAAGTATAAAGTTATAAAGTTGGCCCAGAAACCCAATAATATGGGTTCAAAAGGGAAGAAAATAGGTATAATTAGATAAGTACCTACATAGATTCTTACAGAAGATAAAACTATCCTTTCACATACATAAATACAAATTTGCTGGTATTTAAAGCAATTAAATTATTACTAATGATATAACAAACTGTAGGCAATAATAAATTAAAAACCAGCTGGGCACCCATGGCTCACTCCTGTAATCCTAGCTACTCAAGGAGGCTGAGATCTGAGGATCATGTTCAAAGCCAGCCCAGGCAGGAAAGTCCATGAGACTCTTATCTCCAATAAACCACTAGAAAACCGGAAGTGGTGCTGTGGCTCAAGTGATAGGGCACTAGCCTTGAGCTGAAGAGCTGAGGGACAGTTCCCAGGCTCAGAGTTCAAGCCCCATGGCCCATTAAAAATAATGAAGTTTTGCTTTTGTGGGATGTGGTGCCAGTGGTTTATGCCTGTAATCCTAACTATTCAGAAAGCTGAAATCTGAGAAATGAGGTTCAAAGCCAGCCTGGCAGGAAAGTCGATGAGATTCTCATTTTCAATTAAACACTGGAAAATTGTGACACTGTGGCTCAAAGTGGTAGAGCACTAGCCTTGAGCAAAAAAGCTCAGAGATAACTCCCAGACCCTGACTTCAAGCTCCATGACTGACCAAAAAAAGAAATGAAAAACAAAAAACTAGACTCACCAATAGTATTTATTCTCTTAATGTTCAAAGTTATTATAATGTCATAATTCTATATTTTTAGATTCCATGAAATATTTTATCAAAAAAATCTGAAAATAATAGTGAACTGTGTTTCAAAAACATGTACATGTCTATTATCCTACTTCCTACCAACTCCACACCAGGAACATTGTGCATAATGCATTTGTTACATTTATTTTATATATATATATATATATATATATACACACACACACACACACACACACACTTTTGTTGTTGCTGTTGTTGTTGTTGGTCATGGGGCTTAAACTCTGGTCCTGAGAGCTGTCCTTGAACTCTTCAGCTCAAAGCAAGTGCTCTACCACTTGAACCACAGCACCACTTCCCGTTTCCTGAGTGGTTTATTGGAGATAAGAATCACCTGGACTTTCCTGCCTGGGCTGGCTTTGAACCTTGATCCGCAGATATCAGCCTCCTGAGTACCTAGGATTACAGGCGTGAGTCACCTGCACCCAGTATTTATTATATCTTTGATATAGTTACAGTTAAGGTTTTAAAACCTATGAAAATCTATTGCTGAAATTAGTTAATTTCAAAGGTTAACTACACATAAAACCACCCAACAAAAATTAGTTGGGAGATGGCTCTTTTGAGATCTCTGGTATTCCCAAAACATTCCATGGAGAACAAACATGTATTTACTGCATATTTAATATGCTGAAATCAAATAACCATGGGAAGCTAATTAATTCTCTAGGAAAGGAAATTGAGTATGGAGGCTTCTATTTTTTACCTAAAACTGAGAAGCATCCCATTTGAGCTACCAAACAGCCAAGAGAGCTACTACTTCTCTTAGACCCAAGAGGCTCATCTTCATTGCCACACCTTCTCAACTTCCCACAAAGCAGGGCTAGCAACACACTTCTCTTGGCCCACATTTAACATATAGTACTATATAAATCAAAGTGCATCATTCACTTTGATTCCTCCTGCATTAGACTCAGTGAATTTCACTTCCATATTCTAGAGCCAGCACATAACATGTATTAATATGTTTGAGGTCAGAAACTGTTTAATAAAACTGGATTATTTCTCTTTATATAACCATATATCTAGACATATAGATAGACATATACCTATTATCATACAAGAGTCATGAGGTAGAAGGTAGACATTTAAGATAAATAACTTTTCTGAAAATGAGTTTATATTCCAAACTCTAAGCTTTGAATTCAAACTTAAAAACCCAAGTATATAATCAACACTGAGAATTTACTAGGGAATAAGCAGTCTTCTATTTTGGGAATCTACCAGGAATTCAATCTGTAAGTGTTAATATGGAAGGACAGGGATAAAGCAAATACATATAATAATATACATATAATAAGATTTCCAATTCCAGCACTATTTCTAAGCATGAGAGAATTATTATGGTCGACAACCCACCAAAAAACAGTCAGAATTCACAAGCAGACAGATGATCAGTATAAATTCTGTTCATTATCCCAGTGTAAGAGATCTTAATGATGTGCTGTATATTTTACATGCTAGTTAAAGAAACATCCATAATATATCATTGAAAATGTCTTTTGATTCAAGAAAATGGTGACTGTGCCTACACCATAGCTCTGGTCCCCAGAGGGGTGAAATATATGCTATAAAGAAGAAAGGCTTGATTTTTGCACTTGGTTGCTTAGCATCAAGTACTTTCATGTCAAAAGACAAATGGGACCAATAAAATGCTTTATTATAAAAACTACCAATCAAACCTAGAAAAGTCATGACCGACTGCCAACTTCCTGAAGCAATCCTCTTGGTTTAATTTGATATCTATTGTTGTTGTGATTTTTTCACACAATGAAAATCCCTCAGAATGTTCTCCTTTGCTATTTTTAAACTCTAATACCTCACTTTCAAACCATAAGTCTTTCACCTTTTCCACACTGGCAAACACATTCATTTTCCCTTCTATCCTCCATGAGATCTATAACCGTTCTGCTTTTTTATATATACAATCAACCGTTTTTATAGTCTTTTTAGCTCAGTCTTCCTATTTCTACCCATCCCTTTAATGATAATAAGGCCTTTCCTAAGACTGACCTCCCCCTTGCCCTCCCCACTCCTCATAGGGATCTCTCCCTTCTCTCCATCTCCCCAATGGTTCTGGCTACCCACTCTTCTGTAGCACCCTCCTCACTCGGGAGTATCTGTCTCCTACTGTGAGGCTGAGGTTTCTGAAGACAGGAAGCAGATTAGACCACAATACCTAATTTATAACAGGTCTCAATAAATGTAAGATTAGTGAGAAAATCACTGAGAATCTGAGACATAAAGGTAAAGAAGAAAGAAAAATGTTAGCGACACTGTGAATGAGGGCGTAAGCACAGACCAATGAGTAAAAGACATCGGCCAGGGTTCAAATACAGTCTTAGCATTTTCTAATTGTGTAGTCTCAGGAAAGGTACTGTGATGTGTAGGTTCAATGCTTGTGTCCCCTTAATATTTTTTATGTTAAAATTTTAATCCTCAATGTGATTGTATTATGACATAGGACATTTTGGGAGATGATGAGACCAGGATAGTAGAATTCTCATGAATGGTATCTATGCCATTTATACCTTTTAAAGGCTATATGAAGTACTTTCACCTTATTAGCATGCAGAAAGAAAACAAGGAAGTTGGCTCTCATTATATATTTTCATTACCCTATTCGTCTCAATTTCCAGAAAAGCTTGTAATTAAAGCCACTCAGTCTAGTGTATTTTTGTTAAAGCAGCCTGAATGAACTATGACAGGTTGGATAACCACATTATTTGATGTCACAAAGAGTAACGAGTTAATTTGTGCTGAATACTAAGAAAAATGCCATTAGCCATTCTAAATATTTTCATGTAGCAGAAATTAACATTCAATAATGTATTATTTTAAAATTGTATTTATACTGATAGGACTTGTAAGTTTTAACAAAATTAATTAGGATTAAATAATTTTAAATTTTCCTATTAAAAGGAAACAAAACCACAGTTGCTTACCTCTGACTATGTAGACTTTGTGTGCGCACATGTCTGAACTTCTGTTGACTTTGTGCACGCACATGCCTGAACTTCATTTAAAAGATCTATAAAGATAACACTATGTGAAATAGAAAGTTTTAACTTTATGGTTTCTATTTACTTTACCCACAAGCTACAGGAAAATAGCACAGTGGTTGGTTTAGTATTTTGGGCTTCATTTTGTTTTGAATTCTTACATCAAAATCCCCAAACTTTTAAAGCAAATGAAAAATGAGAAGAAGGTGCAATTTAGTGAACAACTTCAGAAGCATAAGAAAATAAATGGGAACCTGAGTCTGGAAGAGAAGCATATACCACAAGTCCAGCACCAACTTCCTCCCTTTCTGGTCCATGCCCCAAGTTTCTGAAAGCCAGTGGGAAACCACAATGTCTGGTTTCCTGGACTTAGGCAGGAAGGCTCACTTATTCAGAGGAACCAGTATAAATATACTCAGTTCTACAGTATATTTGATTCTGGCCCATAAAATCAAAGATTCAAGATTGAAGTAGGTTAGACTGAGGAAAAGATGACCTACATAGAGGACTTTAAAAAAAAAAAAGTATAAACCAATTTAAAAAAATTTTTGGATGATATTGCATGGATTTTATTTTCAAATATATCCACACTGATCAAGGGAGGGATGTGTGTTAGGTTTAACCAGCACTCTGGGTGTGATTTGTTAACATGTAACGGAACTGGTCAGGAGTATAGGTAACACAGTGTTTCATTAGCTGTGTCTCGTGACAACTCTACACTCGAGAGAAACTTTCTGGAAAATAGCTTTTGTAGTCCTTCTTTTCCTGCAGCTGGAGTCATGTCTTTACAAATGATTTTCCATTGGTGACAGGCCTGGCACATGAGATATGTGGATGGCTAGGAATATAATCTGGGCCTTTCATGCTTGCATGAGAAGACTATGAGAATTCAAGTTCAAAAGTCCTTCAGAATGGCTCACATGATGAAGACCATCAGTCTTGTGTGCCACTTAACACATGATTCTTGACCTGACTTACCTCTACTAAATTCTGGAATATTTCCTTATCATGCCAGGTGTGGGTCAAAGAGCGAAGATCTGAGCTTAGAAGAAAAGGTTGTGCATTATTATGATGCAGAATTCAGTTGGGGTTTTGCACTCAGCACAACCTGCTTATATCCCTTAGTTAGGTAGTCATGGTATCTATGAGTAAGATTCAGGAGGTGATCTATAATTTGCATCTCCCTTTAAATATGGTAAGCTCTAGATATCTTGCCAAAAGAACCCAACAGTCTCACTCAGCTAAACTGGCTGGAGTCTGCCTTCCACAGCATGGCTCCTGAGTATGTTTGTTTGTTTTTAACTTTTTATTGTAAAAACACCTTACAGAGGGGTTACATTTACACGGGCAAGTAATGAGTACATTTCTTATCAAGCATTGTTGCCTCCTCCTTTGTTTCTCCTTCCCATCCCTTCCCATAAATTTTCTTGAAGAGCAGTCCTCTACAATCTTTCCTCTTCGGAAACTTGCTCATCTTTTCAGGATAAGGCAGAGATGTAGAAGACCATCTCCCTTCTAGCCAGAATTTCATTTGCAAGGAAATAGCAAATCCAAGGTCTGTCACCCCATTCTCAACTCTGTTCTTCCTACAGATGAGCAGTGTTTACCTAGTCACACAGGCAGAGAAATATGCTCTTTTATTCCTAAAATAGTGGTCATTTGTGAAAAGGGGTTAGATGGGTTAATGTTTTCTGTTTCATAAAGATGCTTCACAACAGATGAGTTATTTCTACTGTGTTCTACAATATGAATCATAACATGTGGCAATTATTACTGAGTTACCTTTAAGTATACCAATGAAATAGAATGTCTCATTAACCAGCCATGCTCTCTCCATTAGCAAACTAATCATAACAGTAGAGTTCTCTAAAGGAAAAGAGGGGGGGAAATCCCAAGTCTGAACTTTTACAGCCTCTTTAAGCATAGTAATATGCTATAGTGTGTGAACCATGGATCTCTGATTGTAAGGAAAGCTCCAATATTCAAAATTAACTTTGGATGCTACTAAATTCTGATGTCCCTCTGCAATGGACAAACCATATAAAAATGCACATATATAAAGTACCACATTTGAGAAAAAAATTACCCAAATGACCTATTGTATTTTATACCCCTTCTCCATACCCCTGTAGTGGACAAACTTCATAATCAGAATGAACAAGTATAAAATATCACTTTTTAGAATGGAACTATCCAAGTGAATTATTGTGTCCTAAAAAGTATAGAAAGGATATAAAAGACATAAAGCAAAGCTTCTAAAATGTTTAAAATCTGTGTGGGGAGAATAGACTTAAAAAATGATAGGACAATATAAAGCAGTACAGAATTATCCTAACAATCTACAGTGAAATATTGATTATAAGCAGGAAATGGGCTTGAACAAGGGTAAGATCAATACTGCTAAGGGACGGTAGGTTCAACAGTAACTGCTATGACTCAAAAAAGAAAAGGAAATCCACATCTTATATTATTCTCTAAAGACTATTGGTAACAAATGCTGGGCTCACTATCAGATATTATCAGATATATGTCAAGGACTATACTGAGAATATTATTTTGCTTATTGTTTTCTTCCTATACCCCAGTACAAAACTCTAACATATCACCATATTGGACAGTGGCAAGATGCTAATATATATTTACTTATTAATTCATTTTTATTTATTTTCAACCCTTCTATAACTAAATAATAGGAAATGACAATAAGAGACATAGATACATTTAGGGAAACATACTAAAAGCAATGTATAAATGTCTAAACTTCTTTTAAAGAAAAGAATTTTCAGCATTCTTTAAAACTACAATATCATAAGAGAAGTTGGGTGCTGGGATCTCTCCCATTTTAACAACTTCTTCATACTTTATAGTTTTTCTTTAAACTGAAGAAAATGCAATAACCATGAGAGCAAAATCAAAAGAGCAAAAATTATTTTTATACTTTATTTTTATTGTGAAGGTGCTGTACAGAGGGATTACAGTTTCATAAGTCAGGTAATGAATACATTTCTTTTGAACAGTATCACCTCTTCGCTTGTTTTCTCCTAGTTTATTTTTTTTCCCTCACGATCCCCCTTCCTCACAAGTTGTATAGTTCATTTTCAACATAATGGCTAATGAGTAGACCTTTTGCCTATTTCTGTGCTTCCCCTTCCCCTCCCCAAATCAGATAAACTTTCATAAAAGACAAAAAGTACAGAAATAAAAAACAGTGACAAAAGAGGAAATACAGGAAAAGGGGGGTAGGGATAAATTTTTTTTAAAAAAACCTCCTGCTTTCATTTCTTGGAGTTCTTGGAGCATCATTTTGTATGATCGTATGCACATAGCTATTGAGGTTTTGTGACCTTCTCATAAGGATATCCTCCTTTGGTCTCACTATGTGAATGTTTATAGAGTCCTGTTTAATTTATCATGTTCAAGTGTATTTTTTTTGTCTTTTACTATCCATTGTGTTTACCTGTAGATTTATAGGCACATTCTAATTATTACACATGAGGTAAATCATGCAACCTATGTTACTTTGGGTCTGGCCTACTTTACTCAATATTTTTCCAAGTGTTTCCTTACAAATGGGGCAGTATCATTCTTCCTGATGGAGCCACAGAATTCCATTGTGTATGTATACCACCTTTCCTTAATCCATTTACCACTGAGGAGCATCTGGACTGGTTCTATGTTTTGGCTATGGTAAATAATGCTGCAATGAACACGGTTGCACTGGTAGCTTTAGTGTGGGCTGGTGTGTGGTCAACTATACAAATGCCCCCAAGTTGAACTGCTAGGTCATAGGGAAGCTCTATGTTTAGTTTTTTAAGGAATCTCCATACTGCTTTCCACAGTGGTTGAACAAGTTTACAATCTCACCAAGAGTACAGTAGCATTCAAAAAGATAAACATTAAAATAATATGAGGTAAGTTGAAGTACTGTGACTAAGCTTTAAATCTGTTTCTATGCTTTCTTGATACCAGAAAAGAAAGCCACCAAATTTCTTCTGAAAGAAATTTCTTATAAGAGGCTTTATTCTTATATGAAGGCCAGGGATGGGAGAGTCTACCTATAATGTCCAATGAAGCCTAAACAGATTCTGTTTGGCAGTTTTCAATAAAGCTTTCTGAAAGAGAAGAAAGCATAATATTCAACCACAATGCTGGATTTGAATTTCAGTGCTGGAGAATGGAAGTCCAAGATCAAGGTGCCAGGATGTTTGGGTTCTCCTGACACCTCAAAGAACCTGGTATCTTAAGTTGAGAATGAATACAAGTCTTCTGAGCACACTAATCTAAATGATTCTCTTACCTCAACTTCTGATAAAAGCTTTCAGAAAAACGGAGCATATACTCGCATCTTCCTCTAGCAACTGGTCTTCTGAACTGTTGATAAGGACAACTGTAACACAGACCCCCAGCTAGCCTGACAGCTAGAGAAATTTAACTAGACTCTGAATAAATTATGCATACGGGTGCCACATCAAGGTATGCTGCTCTTTTTAACATGCAGCAAAGATGTCTGACATTCAAACATTATTTGATAGAGCACCCTGGAATCTCCACCATGGGGAATGGCAGAAATATGTTAAGCCTCTTAAGTTTCCAAAAACAGGAGTTTCTACTTTTCCTAACCTTACCAATGATAACTTAATAAGTAGTCCATGGATCATCTAATCCTGAGTACCATGGCTTCCAGATGAAGCCTTTCCTTTTAGTACCCCAGAGTGAGAAATAATTGGCTGGTTACACCAAGGCCTCATTTGATATTTGCCAAGTGAAAGCAGAGGATGACTGTGAAGATTCGTGTATGGATTGAGAAGACGGAGTGCTAAATTCTGCTTTGACTTTCCTCTCACCTTGACTTTATAAGAATGAGAGAAAATAGACCTGTAAAAGCAAAATGTGCATTACTGAAGTCTGAAGAGTAAAAAAAAAAAAAACAAAGAAGGAGAATAACTTATTATTCTGGCAATGTATTGCTTAATAAAATAGATGGCAGCATTTGGCCAAATCCATAAAGTAATTTTAAGTACCATGTTTAGCTATAGATCATTTCCATAGAAGTCTAATAACTACACTAATTTTTTGAGGGATTGATTTAATTAAAATTAAATTCAACAGATATTTAGGGATTATTTATTATATATGACACCTTTCACTAAGACCTAGTAAGTCATTTTGTATATTGTCCTGCCTTCAAATACCCAATCTAATGAGATATAAAAGTGAAATGCATATACATAATGAAGTCCTAGTCCTTATTCCCACACTCTTAGAATATGACTATTTGGGAACCTGTTAAAGAAGTAATTAAAGTTAAATGAGGTCATATAGGCAGATGCTAATCCAATTTGCTAGTATCCTAAAAAGTATTCTAAGGTAGTATAAGCACTGAGAAAAAAACCATGAAGACATCTCACAGAGGGCAACTGTGTCAAGAAAACCCAAACATCCTGACACCTTGATCTTGGACTTCCATTCTCCAGCACTGACATTCAAATCCAGCTTTGAAAAAATTCATTGTATATACCACAGAATTGAGAAAAGTAAGGGAAAGAATGGGTCAAAGAGAGGTGAAAACGTAGAAGGGATGATGACACAGATCAAGATGCACTTTATCTATCAACTGCTTTGTGAAAGTGCAAAAAAATGCAATACATAATCTAAAAATTAAGAAAAGTGAAGAAAGGAAGGGGTAGGTTGGGAGGGGTAGGTGAGAATGCTCAAAGAATGGACACTGATCAAGATGCACTGTATTTATAAACTGCTACATAAACTGTTACTCCTTTGTATAACTACTTAAATAAAAACATTCAAAAAAGACAAGAAAAAGAAAACTAGCTTTGAATGTCAATGTAAAGAAGTAATTCAAAATTTGGAAGCAGTATGCATGCACAAAAAATTACCAATTATTTAGCTTTTTGGTATAAGAAGAATAACTATTACAAATACAGAGCAGGGCCTTGTATAGCAGAATGAGTTTATTAAAGTTTCTTAGAAGGAAAAGAAGAGATGGAAGGACAGACAGGACAAGGGAAAGAGTAAAAAAGAGAGACGGAGGGAGTGACAAAGGAAGAAAAAGGGTAAAGAAGGAAAGAAAAAGAGAAAGGAAGGGAAGAGAAGGAAGTAGATAGAGAGAGGGGGACATAGAAAAAATTTTAAATAAGAATGTATTGAGGGGGGCTGAGAAGGTGGCTCAGTGGTAGAGCATTTGCCTTGCATGCATGAGGCCCTGGGTTCGATTCCTCAGCACCACATAAGCAAAAAGAAAAAAGC
>NW_012267288.1:8766461-8832442 GCF_000151885.1 Dipodomys ordii | reverse complement strand
AAAGCCGGAAGTGGCGCTGTGGCTCAAGTGATAGAGTGCTAGCCTTGAGCTGAAGAGCTGAGGGACAGTGCCCAGGCCCAGAGTTCAGGCCCCACAACCGGACCCCCCCAAAAAGAAAAGAGAGAATGTATTGAAATATAAACATCTCTGAGACCACATATTCAGTTATAAGCTAGAAGATATTTCACTACTAGCTAACCCCAATACAAAAGAGATTGCAAAAAAAAAAATCAATCTATACAAAGAATATGAACTTGAATTTTAAATGCATATCCATTACATAATCTGTTAGGTATCATACACAGGAGTAGTATAATCCTTCTAGGAATGACATAAACTATGATATTTCTAAAAATTCTCATGCTAGCTTTGATGCATTTAAACTTGGTAATACAAGGAGAAACTCTGCTTTCTAGATTGAAACCTCTACCCCAACTAATAAACAAGACAGTGTAATAGTATACCCCATTAATTATACCATCCATTATTAAACCATTGAGGATACTGTTAGAATACCCTCCTGGCAACCAGACATTTATTTATATTACCTTAATTTGCAGATCTCAGTAAAAGTTAGATAATTAAAAAGGTATTTAAAACTGAGATCATTAAAAGAACATTGACCAAACACAGCAAGTTTCCACAGACATCAAAATAAATGAAAGCCCAATTTCAAGATCTGACCTTTAATTACATTCTTTGTATTTATCAAAGACAAATGTCAAGACACCCATATGATTGCATTTTAGTGCCACTGGAAACCTAACAATTGCTAACAAAACCATGAAAATAGAGTTTGAAATCCTGCTCCTTGGGGATATCATCTAGTAGAATGTAAGCGATTTCAATTTGTAGGAAATAAAAGCAGATCTCTTTCATTTTTTTTTTTCTTCCCAGAATACTACAAGGGGCCAGGAATATTTAGGTATCCAATCTCTTGCCATGTTTGGCCCAATTTGGTTTTGTTTGGAAAGTGGGAGATTAGCTCTAGAAAACAGAAAAGAAAAAAAAGTACCCCAAGTTCTAAAACAATTTCAACAAACTAATGGAAGAAAAGAGTAGCTTTAACTCGCTTACAGATTTCTTTCTTCCCTTAGGAGAATGACACTGACTCCCTGGACACATGCTGACATCCCAGAGGCATGCCTAGAAGGCCAGGGTTTCCCTCGTGCAGCATAAGTGCCATGCAGGCCACACATGAATAGGGCAGCAGTGTCACACCAGCTTCTTCACAATGCATCTCCCCAAGCAACAAACAATAAGAGCAAAAAGGCAGAGCACCCTTTTCCAAGTGCCCTCTACAAGAAGATGAAAGGCCTCTGTAGACTATGTTTCCTCCCTAAACTAAGTCTTCAAAAGTAGGCAACATGAAGTACAGACAGAACACAGGATAGCTCAAATCCTCTGCAAGCTCCCAAGGAGACACAAAGAAGGAAGAAAATACAAGGGAGGTTGAAAGTATGGAAAAATAACTATTTTCTTACAGTACTATATTAAAGTCAGGCAATCCACTTTTCACCTAAGTACAACTAGCTTTCATGGTAAAAGTTTTCAGCCACCTGCTCTCACAGAATTGAAAATAAGAACTTATTGATTTTTTTAAAAGAGTATTGTACCTCAGTTTAAAAAAAAATAAGCCAGTGCCTTCAGTTTTAAGAACTCAAAGAGAGTGGCTATTAGAAAAATGCTACATAGTTGGGATCAACCAGGTTGTATTTCTGCACATAGTACTACTTTTTTTTTATTGTTGTTAAGCTACAGCAAAATCAGTCTTGAATACAGTATTGTTTCCCAAAGCAGAGGCGTTTGTGTATACCCTCTTAGAGAAGTCAAAGGACTGCCGGATGTGAACAAGAGGCACTTAAACTCCAAATATTGTTTTCATTAAAATGTACTGCACAGATAAATGACTTTAAAATAAAGGTAATTTTTTAACACAAGAAATATCTTCCCTTAAAACACTGTTAACACCTGCAAGACTCAATTATGATCAAAATAAAAATCCAAGAAAATGAGTATTTCATAGAAGCATGTCCTATGCAATGCCTTTATCCACTGACCTGCATCACAAGGTAGACTGTGTTGAATGTGATATATTTAAATGTCCACTATTTGGCTAAATATTTGACAGCCTCAGTCTTCCAAGACATGTCTGTCTATACTATGTGTGCAAATTAAATAGGATTGAGAAGACAAGCATGGTGTTATCTCTGTATCAATGCTCCAAAATTGGGCCTGATAGGTCTGGTCTGCCTTGAACTAAACAGGATCTTCAGGCCACATTTATTAGCAGGCTTGGGCAAGGTCAAGGTAAAATCTGGCAAGTATCATGCAGTAAGGATAATCCAGAAATCTCTACACTAAGGAGATGGTGGCCCTGCATTAAGAGATCTCATCTATGCTTAGGAGCACTTGCTGCTTGTAGCCTTTCAGTCTGGGGACTCATGTTTGTCAGGGATAGTCCTGAGGACCCTTCTCACACACTCCTTCTACAGATTCAGCGTCCACTGCCTACATTGGTCAACTGCAGGTATGCTCACACATTGCCAAAAAACCCTGACCTGCAGGGGCACCATACTTCACCTACTCACTGCTAAACATGCTGATTGATACTCACTACCCGCATCTCTCCACACGGCATATACCTGTGCCTTAGCAAGGCAAAGTCTTTGCCTTTCCTTTAATTATTCAACTAGTGGTCTACCTTTCTCTTTTTCTTTTTCTGTTTTTTGTTTGTTTGTTTTTTATGTTCGGTGGTGGGGCTTGAACTCTAGGCCTGGGCGCTGTCCCTCAGCTTTTCAGCTCAAGTCTAGCACTCTACCATTTGCGCCACAGCGACACTTCCAGTTTTCTAAGTGGTTTACTGGAGATAAGATTCTCATGGACTTTCCTGCCTGGTCAGGCTTTGAACCGAGATCTTCAGATCTCAGCCTCCAGAGTACGTAGGATTACAGGTGTGAGCCACCAGTGCCCAGCTTACCTTTCTTTTTTTAATGGGGTTTCATCAAACTTATATTTGTGTTTTTTAGGACATATATAATATGTGTTTCCTCAAGGTAAAAGTCAGATTAATTCCTGAGACTAATAAAGCTAAATATTCCTGGGAGCAGAAATTCACCAAGGAATTTGACCAGATGAAAGTAGTGTGAACAGTCTAGTTTTCACTGCATTCTCTTCAGTAGTAATTTAATTGTTTGGAGTTTAGACTATTGAATTCTGGAATGACATCTCTCTCCTTTTCCCTACTTTTACAATTTTGAGACCTTCAACCTCTCTCTTCCTTTTTGTTTTAATTTTACTACTGTTAAGTAGTCATACAAAGAAGTTTAATTCCATAAGCCAGGTTATTAGTACAATGTATTTTATTCAATGTCCCTTCAGTCATTAAGGACATGGTAGGCTGTGATTCTGAGGGCCAACTGAGAACTCAGCAAATGACAGGCTATCTCAAACCAAGATCCTTAGAAGGTGAGGGAGGGTTCTGAATAGGAAAGAAAAAAAATAATACCACTGCATATTCAGTAAAAATGGAGCATGCAAATAAAAAAACAACAACAAATTAGGTCAGAGGCTATGGTGAAAAGAGCCATTATTATGGAATTCTCAAGGCAAAGTGGGGCTTGGGGCATTGGCCAGCACTAGTAGTTTGAAAGCCAAAGAGATGGATTTGTTCATGTTTTTAAATAATACATAGATGAGTATAAGACCAGTATCTAAAACCCAGAAAGGCAGATTGGTGTATAAGAACAACAGATAAACTAAAACCCTGGTTTAAAAAACAATACAAACAAAAACAAAACAGTTGGAATAAGAGCAGCAACTGGGCACAAATCCAGCAGCTCTGACAAAAGGTTTAGTAACCCAAAAGAAAGTTAACTTTTAGCACCTTAAAAAATAAAAAGGAAATGATGATTATCAAAGCAAGTAAGAAAAGAGAAAAAATATCTTGGGAAGTTAGTTTCTCTGTATCTTATTCCATAACAGATAATCTTCAGGAAGATCAACTTATTTTCAAGATTTCATAAAGAACTAGCAAAACTCAGCAAAATCCAACCAAAAGCAAAACATCATTTTCCTTCACTCCCACTGCACTCTCTTCCCTACAACCAGTTCCCTCACTTGAGTTGTTTGTTTCTTTGTAAGTACTGCTGGGATCTAAGTCCACTAGGCAAGAAAGGTCGAATTTTCCTGTAATAAATGCTGTCAGGTATTTATAACTTGAAGCAACAGAGTCACATTGTTGATTTCCAAGAAAATGCTTGCTAAAAAAAAGAAGAAGAAGAAGAAGAAAATGCTTGCTAAATAAAATACCCAAGTCTGAAGACCTGTACTATGGTAGTCATTCTTCCAAAGTAAAATCCTGTTCCATCAGAAAAATAGTTAATTCACTTTTTTTTTTTACTCATACTAGATGAATGAGTTTTGTCCCAAGACAATAAACATTCTGTAGTAGACAGAAATGCTTCCTATGTGCTTTTCATTTCACAGCATATTAAATTATATATATGTATATATATACATATATATCTATATATAGATATATAGGTATCCCTGAAGCATTCCATCTTTGGGTCCCTGAGATTGTTGTTCTCACCTCCTTTGTAGCACATTTCATTTGTGTCTCATAGCCTAGCCTCCCAAATAAGCTTCAAATTCCTTGGAGACAGAACCTTCCCTCACTGTTTCCTAAGTACCATGACTGCAAAGCATAGAGCCTGACTCTGCATGTAGATTCAACATATGCTTCTGATGTTTCTATTGTGGCAAAATATTCATCACATAAAATTGACCATTTTGACCCTTTTGACACATATGGTGCTGTGACACTAGATACAGTCTCAAAATTACATGACCATCACTGCTATCCAGATCCCAAATTTGTTCATCATCCCAAATGGAAATCCAATAAGCAAATGCATACAATAATTCACTTCTATTTTTATGGATGTACATTTTCTAGGTATTTCTTATAGATGAAGTCATACGATGTGTAATGTTCTTTGTCTGGCTTATTTCACTTAGGGAAAGGTTCTCAGGATTTGTCCAAATTGATATTTATAAATACCCTATTCCTTTTTATATCTGATATTATGCATTATGGAAATATTTTGTTCATTCAGTTGTCCCTTTTTAAATATATGCTTCAATTGGACCAAAAATGTTCCTAAGATAATCAATCACAAAAGAAAAGCACCTGCTTGCCCTACTCTCTCCCACAAAGAAAATATGTCACAAGTGGACAAACAGAAGAGAAAACCCAAGTTCAGCAAATGACTACAAATACCATATTGCAACTTGCGTGAGGATAAGTCCTTGCCACAACTGTATCTATAACATCTTCACAGCTAAGACAGTAAAGAGCCTACTCTTAGATCAACTAAAGGGTATGTATTTTTATTTTTAAAGCATCTAAGACAACAAATCAAACCAATAACAGTTTTCTGTAATGCTTGTTTGGAAAACATAATAGCATCCCAATGAAATTGATATAAAAGGGAGTGATTTCAGCAAAAAACAAGTTTTGTGTTTGCTTAGAATGGATTTGCCCTGAAAAAAAAAACACTATATAACCCTATTCAGCTTAATCAAGTCTTGAATTAACACAACACACATGTATGCACAAATGTTAAAGATCAGACCAATATCTCTAAACATTGCCTGCACTTTAATCCACACCCACTAATAATAGCTGTTCTGAGTCTCTGCAGAACCTCTTTTCCACTGCTTCACAACAACTCATAGGCTTCTGCCCTGAAGGTCTACTTTCACAAGCAGAGATAATGTCTTTTCAAGTTAAAGAGCATTTTCATTGTATTATTTATCTATTTCTTAACTATGAAATATGTGTAAAAGCCATACTAGCATTCTTACTAGGTTCCTACCTTTTCTTCTTCTTTTTCCAATGTGCTGCCAATTAACATTTTGAATGTTGGGTACCAATTCCATTTTCCTCATAAGTACTGTGGTTTTTATTGTGCAATTTCATATAGCATGATGTTTTTGAGGAATGTGGAAGTCCGATTTCAGCAGAACTGACTTCTGGCTTGGTGTTTCAAAACAGAAGCTTACATCCCAGACCACTCTTTAGGTTCTGCCGCTTCCTAAAAATTGAGTTAATCCCAGACTCAAAGACATCATTGTAAAAGCTTCTCACCATTCAACTCCCATTGGAACTTTATATCTCACTCTAAGAAAGAATGGCTTTTTCCTCTAGACTCAGAGAAATCCAAGTAAGACTCTCTACTCAAAATACAGAGTGTTTATGTTATGAAAAGATCATACTTATTAAACCATATCCATACACATACTCCCAAAAAGGAGAAATCTACTCTTCTTCCAGATCTTTTATTTATAAAAAGAATAACATTAGAACCACAGAAGGATAGAAGGAATCATTTCTCTCCCTGGAGCTTTCTTAGACTATATTCAATTTTCTCCTCATATTTTAAATTATTTATAGGAATCATTAAGTAACTTATTGTCACACCTAACAAGACTTAACTGGACCGCTGCAAATGCAAATCAGTCAGAAAAAGCACAAGGACTCGAGTCAGAAAGGAAGAGTTCTGATTCATTTGGGATGAAGATATTTTGCCCAAATATAAATTTCATATAAAAATACAACAAATGCTCAAATTATATAGAGATATAATCACCATATAAACTTTTTTCAATCTCTTCTTGCTGGGTGGCCAGTAGGACTTCTCTCCTTGCAAATTCTTCTTCTAACTTCCTTCCTTCTGTAGTGCAGATCAAGACATTAAAGTCACCTTGCCTTTTGACCCCTAAGACCAGATTTCAAGCCCTATCCTCAACCTTTAAAGCAAGCAAGCCTGGCAAACCAAGAGACCAAGCCTGGCAAGAAGAGAAGACAGCACCAGAAACATTTAGCCTCCAGCCCACCCCCTCCTACCACTTACCAAACTCTAACACTTACCAAATTATGTAATCCTGAGCTTCTTTAATGACTACCTAGAATACTCAAAAAACAAATAAACAAAAAACCTTCATTTCCTCCTAAAAGCAGATGTGTCTTTCCCTAGAAATCTGAATATCCAGTGGCTTAGAAGTAGTGGTTGTACCTTGTCATTGGCTAATGAATCTGTGTTTATGTGGAAAAAAAGAGAAAACAATGGAACCAGAGCTAGTCCCTTCAGCTTCCTGTTTCTAACCCTTTTGTTGGCAGCAAAAGCACACCAAGACTATATAGCCAAGTAGTTACTTCATTCCATGAAGGACTTGTAATGGAAGAACAGCCAGGATATTCCTAGAGGAAGCAGAAAGAAACACTACAAAGCATAAAACAAAACAAAAAAGCCTAAGAGAAGAAGGGAGAAGTGGAAGAAAGAGAGGAAAAAGGGAAGAGCACAACTGCTCTGACCTGGTAAAACCTTTCCTTCCAGGTTTTCCACTATAACACTTCATCAAACAAAAATGAACTGAATGCTTCCACTTTTTAAAAATCAGACAGCATTTGCAAACATCAGCAGAGAAAAGAACTCTAGGCAGGACGACTCATAGATAATACCAATAGATATTTCAGGGTCTACACATCCCTTTTTTTTGTTTTCCTTCTCTTCATTCCTCTATAGCAGACACATGTTGGGGCCACTCATGCATTGAACTTGCTAGTACTAAGGACATGGATGACCTTCCTGGTTCAATATGGAGGATGATCTTCTATTTAAATAGACAATGGATATTCTTTTCTCCTTGAATATATACTATAAAAGTTCTAGCCAGTCATAAGTGGCTCATGCCTGTAATCCTAGCTACTAAGGAAGCTGAAATCCAGAAAATTACAGGTTGAAGCCTGACTGGGCAGAAAAGTCCATGAGACTTCATCTCCAATTAAGAACAAAAAGCTGAGCTTAAAGCATGGCTCCAGTGGTTGTTCACCAGTCATGGGCAAACAAGCAGAGCAAATGCAGTGCAATGAGTTCAAGCTTTGGTATCCCCACACACACCAAAAAAAAAAAAATTTTACTCTACAACTATACTTTGATCTATTTTTATACCAGTCAATTGGCATTCCATCTACCTTTACTTCTGAGCCAAAAAGAGGTACTAACAATTACAAATTATGTTTTCCACACCTAATTCTCCCCTTGAATTTTACATTATCTGATTGCCAAATAATCATATTTGATTCTTGCTGGCCAATGCTACCAGATCTTGCCTTTATTTTTCTACTCATAGCTGGTACTCTACCAACTTGGGCCACACCTCAGCTTCTGGCTTTTTTGCTACTTACATAGAGATAAAAGTCTCTCCAATTTGTCTGCCCAGTTGGCTTTGAACCTCAGTCCTCAGATTTCAGCCTCCTGAGTAGCCAGAATTATGAGTCACTGATGCTTGGCTTTACGCTGTCTTTTCTTTTAACTTTGGGAGATAACTTTTTCTTAATTGTAAGGGAGAAAAACATAAAATATATCATCTTAATCATTTCCAATATTTCCAGAACATTTTCAGCTTGCAAAACTGAAATTCTGTAAGCATCAAAAACAAAAAACTAATTTCAGTTTCCCCATTCCCATCCTCAGGTAACCACAATTCTACTTTATGTTCTACAAATCCAACTCCTTTAGAGGTAGGTATTATATTTTAAGATTATTTCTCATAAACAGTATCTAATTTGATTTTTTTAATCTAATGCCCCCTCTGTATTCGTTGAGATAATAAGATTGCATTTATTTTCATTTTTACATACTTTTTTGTATATCTCTAAGCTATATACTTTAGTTTTCACTTCTTTGTAAAGATTAGCTTTTTTTTTCTAGTGTTATCTAGTTCCAGATTTTACAAACTGTAATCTTTTTTATTTTACAAGTGGCTATCTTTGAAGTACTAACCACACATTTCTCTCATTACAAAGTAAAGAACAAGAACAATTTCAATTTTTTCATATGCAGATATAAGGAAAACAGCATACATAACAAGAAAGCAACATGAAGAAACCTTTCATTCAAAGCCAAAATAAAGTAGTTTTTCACTATCTACCTGTTGAATTATTCACCCATGGCAAATTTTTTACTCTGAACCCAGGATAACCTCTAACTATCTTCCTACTGTGTCTTCCTGATAAACTAATTCAATTCTCCTGCAATCAGCTACCTAATCAGGAAGAGAGGCTTTATAAATGAAATAATATGTTCCAAACCCTAATAAGAAGAATCTAGATGGAAAAAAGAAAACCTTTTAAGTCAAAAAACAACAAAAATGGCTACTACTCTTACCTGGCACTAACTGTAATCAGAAGTTTATTGTGACAACATGGTATTATTTTCCTGATTATGGAGGAAAGATTTTTAGTGACATTGTAAAATAATATACTCAATGACTTTTTCTTACATATGAAAATGAACATAAGAAAATTGGTTAATGCCAGGTGCTGGTGGCTCATGCCTACTCGGGAGGCTGAGATCTGAGGATCATAGCTAAAAGCCAGCCCAGGCAGTAAAGTCCATGAGACTCTCATCTCCAATTAACCACCAGAAAACCAGAAATGGCACTATGGCTGAAGGGGTAGAGCACTCGCCTTGAGCTGATGAGCTCAGCGACAGCCTCGGGCCCGGAGTTCAAGCCCCAGGACTGACAAAAAAAAAAAAAAAAATCATACATCATCAACTAGTACCTGGACCAAGGAAGTACTTATCAAATAATGTTTTTATACACACACTTTGTTTGGATATGTCAAAATGAATTCCCTTGTACAACTAATCAATGCTAAAAACGCAATATACATATATAAATATATAAACATATATATATATATGTATGTATGTATGTTGATAGCTCTCACCTATAACCCTACAAGTACTTATTAAATAATGTTTTTAAACACTTGGTTTGGATATGTCAAAATGAAATTCCCTTGCACAACTAATCAATGCTAAAAAATGTAATATATGTGTATGTATGTATGTATGTATGTATGTATGTTGGTAGCTCTCACCTATAACCCTAGCTACTTTAGAAGACTGAGATCTGAGGATCAAAATTCAAAGCCAGCATGGGCAGGAAAGTCCCTGAAACTTCTCTCTAATTAACCAGCAAAGAACCTGAAAGTGTAGCTATAGATCAAATGGCAGACCACCAGCTTTAAATGAAAAAGCTAAGGGACAAGGCCCAGGCCCTGAGTTCAAGCCCCAGTATTGGCACAAAACAAAACCATCGAAAACACTTGTTAAAATGACTCCTTTTACTTCAAAAGTAAACCCACATTCACTAAAGCAATATATTTACTTAATCTTATGTATAATATAAAACCTGCTTTTTATGTATAAATATAACCTGCCACAGCCTTTAAACAGGTTGTAATTGAACTTACTCATGTGCTCAGAAATGATAAATAAATAAATAACACTGACTTGAAACATTCAAACCCAAACTAAAGTTGCTTTCCTAACTATGAAAAAGCCTTTTTTCATAAGGAAGATCCACCTGAGAGAAAGTGTTATGCGTGGCTCTAAATGAGAGTCACCTGAGGCCTCACTGTTAAAAAAACAAAACTAAAATTCTGTCTCTTCACCAAATCTGAAATTATAAACAATACTGAATTACGTATTTCAAAGCAAAGTCCCTGATGAAGGTCAGTTCACTCTCTCAGGTAAGTGTAATATCAACTACTTTCTGTGATATCCTTAAAAATTAAATTACAGTGTGTGTAGAAAATCATATGTTTAAAAGACAATGCTTCCCCCCATCAGATGATCTAAAACCTTCTCCATCATATCATTTAGAACAATCATCTTGCCTCTCAAAATTCCAAAGCAGCTATTTAAAAAATACCAATGTTAGTCTTAAGTCTTGCTTTCTGAAACTCAAGGTCATTTTGTTTGTGTGGTTGCTTCCATTGACCTCTGCACAAAGCTCGATTGTACTTCCCAGGAGGCTGGCTCCCAGTGAATGCACCGAGTGTATCTGGTGGTATTTAGTACAGAGACATTACAGTTGTAATTTATACCATGCAAAGAATGGCATTCAAAAAAAAAACAATTCACCCCAAAGGAACAGACATAGGTTCGTGGTTAAAAAAAAAATGAAGCAGTACAATCTATATTAGAATTCTAGCTTCTCAAGCTATATTGAAAGACCTTCATAAAGCTAACTAACTCTCTAAGCATCAGTTTCCTTTTACTGAAAAATGGGTATCAAAAGATTCCCTTACCCACAGAATTTCTGGAAAGCTGGTTCACACTTAAAGCATACATTCAATAAATGGCAGGCTCATTGTCTTAATTCTTATTATTACAGAATCATCAATGAAATTTTTACTCTATGCAAAATTAATAGAAATATTATGCACTTAATCTATATCTAACAATCAATCTGCAAACCTAACACTGAAATCTTCAAGAGGAATTCTAAATATCTACCATGATCTAGGACTACTTGGTCTACTTAGTCCTCAGAATAGACCAGAGAACTTGGTATTACCATTATCCCCATGTCATAGATGAAACCAAAGCTCAGATAAACATGGATAGCTAAATGAGTAACAACTGGGAGTTAAACTAACTACTCCCTTTCTTCCAGTTCCTCATGATACATCATGTTGGCCCTTAATGTCTGCTACTAGCAATCTTTCACCAAATTTCTTTCTAAAATAAATAAATAACAACAAATAAACCAATAGTACACAACTAATAAGTATGTATGTATGTATATATATATATATATATATATATATTTCTTCTAGAGAAAGCCTAAATTTATGGCTCATTTTTTTATTTAAAACAACATTCTGTTAAACAGCACCATATAAACGTAATTCATACAAATGTATTTCTTGGCAAAGGAATATTCTAGTGATGCCCTTCTTCAAGTCTAGAAGTTTATGAATAATGTACCAAGATGACTTTCTTAGAGTTATATTACGATCACTTGAACTGGATGCAGGTCTCTAGTGGTAGAACACCAGTGGTGACAAGAGGGAAAGGCCCTTAGTTCAAACCCCAATACCAGCACACAAACACACACAGAAAAATAATAACAAGTATTAAGTTACAATCTCCTTAAAACTGATCTCTTTCATACACTGCTAATAAAAATAATTCGAGAGAATGATCATAGAAAGCAGTTTGGCAGTTTCTTGTAAAGCTAAGTATGTACTGACCTTATGATCTGGTTTCTAGTCTTTTTCACGAATCCCAGAGGAATGAAAACTTACATTCACACAAAAATCTATCAATATGTCAATGTATATGGTAGTTTTATTTTGTAATAAGCCCAAGTGCAAACATCATAAATGTTCTTTAATGGGAAATGGTTAAACTCTGGCCCTATTACACTATGAAACAGTACTCACCAATATGAGGAAATGAGTTATCTTTTACAATCTGAACTACCTTCAGGCATTATGCTTAGTAAAAATAAGCCTACTTCAAAAGGTTACATGCATTTGATGATTCTCCTGACATAACGTTATTAAACTGAAAAAATTATAGAACAGAGAGGGAACAAGCATTTCTCAGAAGCCAGGGACAAGAACCAGTAACAGGATAGGTGCACTTATGAAGGAGTAGCATAAGGAAGGTCTTTAGGGCTGGAAAAGAATTCTGGTTATTGTAGTAGTTAAATGAATCTATATAAAGCACTAAATGAGCTAGAATTATACATGTGTGCATGTGCACACATATAGACACACATAAAAAATGCACATGCAACAGATCAAAACTGAAGAAAGCATACAGACTAGTTAAATAGTAAAGTAACCATTATCAATTATCAATGTGCTGGTTTTGATACTGTAGGATATATCATTGGAAAACAGGCTCAAGGGTATATGGAATTCTTCATCTGTAAATAGTCTTCTGTGAGTCTAATGATGTTAACTACTCCCCCCCGCAAAAGGAAGTATAGCAAAAAGAGAAAGGTTTTAACAACTTTGTAGCTTAATTATATGTACAAATTTTCAATAGCCTGGAAAATATTCGTCTTTTTAGGAGGTTGTGATTTCCACCAGGTTTTTCAAACTATCAGCCCTCTGGAGACTAAAAGCCATACCACTTAGGCTCACCAATGAACAAAAGTAAATGCATTCACATATCCACAGCCCTGGCCTCCCAGTAAAGCCATCCCTTCAGTGACAAGTTCCAGAAGCCAGGCTTTGAGTATACCTGGATACACAAGCACTTAACTCTGCCTGAAAAGGTCAAGAGAGGCTTCTCTGAGTAGGAGAAATTTGAGCTGATTTTGAAGGTTGAGTAAGAAGAGGTCACCTGGCAGACCTAGAAGGAAAGAAAACTAGGAAGCAACAGGTCTAGGACAACATCCAGGTTTATAGTGCTCCAAGCATGGCAGTAGCAATATGAAAGAAATACAATATGCCTTCAGGAAAGAGGGGAGATGATGTTGGAAAGAAGCAAGCACCCAACCTTAAAAGTCGGCCTTGTTGGAGACATTCAGCTTCAATAAGTCTTGAAGCTGGAGCACAGCTACCCCCATGACTCCCTCCCCACCACGCACAAGTAATAACAGGGATCTAGGAGCACTTACCTCTCTATTTTAAGATGCCTACATTGTATTTCTCCTCTCTAACAATTTTTCCAACAGCTATAACAACATGGTGTGTTGTCTCTTTGTTTTGTCTCTAAGCAAAGCAAGTAGATTCTTTGGGGAGGCCAAATTAAGATAGTGATTAATGGTATTACTCGACTCAATAACATTCAAATGCAAAAAGAATCTCATACAACACACTCCAAACATGTGTTTTGATTCAATGTGTCCTTACTGAAAGCTGGAATGTATTCAAAAGATGAATATTAAGTTATATTTTAAGTGAGTAAATGTAGAATAAAATGAAATGTTCAGGGCTATATAAAAATACAGAGAAGCATCCTATCAAAATGAATGAATAATTCTTGATTTAAATTTAACAGCTCTGTTCATGATGGCAGTAAAATATTAATAGCATTACAAGGTTGAATTTACACAGGCAATAATTCACAATCTCTGGAAGACAGTCTTTAGTTTAGGTCAAGTCTTTGTATCAGTAAGTTACCAAAGACAAATCCATTTGACTTCCAGTATTTTAGACAATAAATAGAGACATTTTTCCCCATGTCAAGTTAGTTTTCAAATACATAAGGCTTATAATAGTGAAAACCTACACAGTATCAAAAATGGAAGGCCACTTGCCATAGATATGTCTTATACCTAACAAATGGGCTGTAGCTGCTTCGAATGTTTGAGGTGTTTTCTGCCCTTTGAAATAATCTAAAACTCTCAGCATGAGATGTCTACAGGCTAGATGAGATCAATTCCCTTTCAGCACTTAGGATTGTTTTAAAATGTGCTGTGGCCCATAACTGATCAGTCATTCTACAATGACTACTGTACCCAAGTATATGCAGCCACATGATCTGCTGTGTACTTGGTGAGGGGAGAAAAAGATGGGGGTGGGAGAAGGCAAGCAATTCTAGAAGGAAACAGGGGTGTCAGTTCTACAGACATGGGTCATTCACCAGCATTAATTGCTCACTACTTTCTAAGATGAGGAAGAAGGCAGTTATTTTTGCAAATACTAAGCTTTGGCCTTCTTGAGGGTAGAAACTGTCTCCTTCCATCTTATATCCTCAGTCCCTAATATAAAATTTCTCTCAATAAATTTGTTAAATAAATGAATAAATGATAGAATGCCATGCATGCAAGGTATAACACAAACACACACACACACACACACACACACACACACACACACACACACCTAAAATGTGATCCATGTTACTTATTCACTTATTTCTTGGTGCAGCATTTTTTAGGTGATTATAATGAGCCAGTATGGTGCCAACTAATAAGAAGAAGACAAAAGAAAGTCACATGGCATAATCCTTGCTTTACAGATATAACAGGAGAGACAGATGTGACTGCCCAATGACACAAGAAAGGAGGGAGACAAAACACCAAAGGAGGGCTATAACAAACTTCATGTTTCAACTCCTCTAATGACATAGGGATAAAGAGAAGACTCTTTAAAATTTTCATCCCTGGAAAGGGGCCAGTGTCCCTACAGGGAAAACATGCAGTGTCTGGAGGTAGAAGAGCCAGTCAGACAAAAGCGACCCTTCATATGATCATTATCACCCTAAGCCTGAAAAGCTTTCAGAATCTCATTTCAGGGAGATTTATTAATATCTGTGTCAGGGGCTAAGATAAAAGGGTTATGAGGAGGGGAGGGTGTCAGTTCTCAGACCATCTGGAAAGCAGTGGACTGCCACGGTGGCTAGTTCTCACTTTGATAGGATCTCTTAAATCCATGTAAACTGGCCCCCTACTTTAGAATCAGAGGTCATTTTCTCTGTGGTCTCTTAGTCTTAACTACAGGGATTCCTGAAAAGTCTTACACCACACAATTTTAATGGCACAGTTTTGCTTGAACTTAGATTCAACAGTTACAGAAGCGCAGACTGCTGTCTCAAAAGACTTGTAGGTATCATGAACAAAACAATGGAACTTATCCAGGCAAAATTTGGGGGTGCAGGGAGATGGGAGGTGGGACAGGACATTTGGTCATCCCAGCCTTGTGGCAGCCGGTACAAAGGATGCAATGTTAAAAATAGAATCAGCAAACATTCATGCAGAGATGGAAACAGCACTATCTCTGCCCTGAAAGGACCTTAAAAGAGGAAGCTATAGAGAATCAGCATGCACACACACACAGCAAGGCAGTTGGGGGGGGGGGAGGAAAGGGAGGGAGTGGATTTTATTCTTGCCATTTCACATATATTCAATATCCATGGTTATAAACTAGAAAGAGAATGGGATCCATGTAGAAATATTATTAAAGAATGAATAGCACATTCTAGCCTTAGGGAAATTGATTCCTGGTTTATATTTCCCCTTGGACACTGGCCCACAGCTTGACAGACTCACTCTCCCTGGAGAAATCATTAAGCTAGAGGTCTTCATAAATTCTTACTCCTGGTCAACAGTTCTAAGTTTTACTCTTGAATTGCACTTGACGATGCTCAGAAAGGGAATGTTAAATCCCAAACTTCAGGACTGCTACTTCTAAATTCCCAAAGAATTTCCTACTTCTCTAATCTTTCAGCACCACTGGAACTTTGAGGTCTTCTTTGCAAACTGAATCCCAAAAGAGGGACTGCCTGTGAGAGCCACCCAGTTCCCCAAATAAAGAAGTAATCCAGAGTATGGCTTTTTCTAGATAGAAACCAAAGTAGAGCCCAGAAATGATTGAGACAGAACTTATCTTTCCATTCCACAAGTGTTGTGTTGTTGTTAGATAAGCCTTCTTACACTTCTTCAAATAAATAAGCTATATTTTCCTGTTTAATCTTATATTTATGTTTCCAGATTTTACACTTCCTTACCTGAAAGAAAAGGTCATATGATATAAAAATAAGACTCCTTGTGTGAAACAATGCTATATATTAGCAGGAGGCTAAGTGGGCCTCTATTTTAATTGTGAACTGTCTCTCACTTATCGTTCCTGAATTTTTTCTTTTTTCTTCTAGGAGGGGAGGCAGGGAGGGAAGAGAGTGTGTATCACAGTGTAAGGTTAACCATTATTTGGTGACACTGTGCAATGGTGACCAACATGACATTTAAAAAAAAAAAAGATAAATGCAATGAACTATACAAGTTGGGGGTAGGAGAAGGGATTTGGAGAGAAAAATCTGAGACAAAGTGAGAGGGGGTGACACTGTTCAAAAATAAATATAGTCAATACCTGACTTATGTAACTGTAACCCCTCTATATATAACCTTTACTATAAAAATTAAAATTTTTTAAAAAGGCAAGTGCACTATTCCTATTTAAATTTTTCATTCCATTCCAATGCTTTGAAATCATTTCTATTGTAATTAGACTAAGTCCAAGAGCCTTTTTGATTTAAACTCAAAATAAAAGAGAATAAACTGAGCTAAGCCTGTAATATTTTCTGTCCTGGATGAACAGAAAGGTAGTAGTATCAACAGAGGGAGAGATAAATCCTCTATCCAAATCTATCAAGAAACACTCAAAAGAATTTACACCTCAGAGTACTAATTGAAGTCTTGATCCAATGAACTACAGAAGATATATGACAGGTTTTCCTACTATCTTAAAATAATTTTAAAATCATAATATCCAATATCAAACACTGGACTTAGTGACATGAGAAAAACACATTTTTTTCAGTGACTCTCTTAATCAGTATTAATTCTTTATTGCCATAAAATTTATCTCAATCTCTTTTTAAAAAATAATTTAAAAAATACAAATACTCTAATCAATGAAATCCTTTCAGTATAATTTTGTTTTCTAAATCCTTGTACAGTTCAATTTTGCCTTAACAAAGACATAATTTGCTTTAATTAAGACATAATCACTCCAATCAGGGCTATTCAAATTAATTCTTTCACTGTTAAATTGAAAGTTGGTACATTTTCAAATACATTTGATTCAAGCTTATTGACAAAGATGGACTGAATTTAAAAACAGCTTAATCCATAGAACTAAATATCTCCCAAGTAATGTATTTAACCTTTACTTTTTTGGTCTTTTATGTTTTTGCTAAACCATCTTATCTCTCTATGTATAAAGATATAAAATTAGCTAAAGTTTCCCTTTACACTTCACTGAGACAGCATCGTATATGTGGAAAGTCTGGGAGAAAAGCAACATCTCCAACTAGAAAGACTGTGTGAGACATGTTAAAATTTATTCCAATATCCAATTATAATCTATCTTATTTACTAAATTTTATTCCCTAAAGACAGTTCTTACAGCCATATAACCTATATCCTTTAATTAACAAAAAGCTATCAGTCCAAGAGTTCAATAGTACATCCTCTCAGTTGAGACTTTGCTGACTTGATTGAGAGTGCCTGCAGATGATTATGTAAAATATAAAAGAACATATAGAATAGAAAAAAATTAATCATGAGTAACTTAAAATGAAAACCAGTCCTAATAGCTTTTACACAATATTCTAATTACTTTCATTAAAAAGGCATTTCAAATAAGGAAAACTTAAATAATTTTGTATTTCCCAAAGGAACTTCTGCAAGCCAATGAATATAGTAAATGATCACTAAGAACTGCTACCCCTGTGGATTCCCTTAACATTCTTTCTAATTCCAGGACACCTGCAATAAACTAATAATCTAACTCTTTAGCCAAAAGGAGAAGGCTATATGCTAGACAACATCAATAAATAATCAATTTTTTTCTCTTGTGAAATAAACTACTGCCACAGGTCAAAAGGTTCAGGCTAATTTCCAAAGACATCCATGAACACTACATAAATTCATAAAAGTCTCTACCTCACTGTGGTTTAGAACCCAAAGCAAATGTTTTCACTTCAAAGCTCTGAATAATTCACAAGAAGAATAAAACTTGTTCCATTTTATACGTAATAAGGATTTCAATGTAAAAAGAAATATAGACCTATGACTAGCAACACACACATGTGCACGCACATACACACACGCACGCACGCACATGCACATACACACACACACGCACATGCACATACACACACACACACACACACACACACACACATACACACACAGAGCCATTATCTTCTTGTACGCTTTTTTCGATGTGGTCCCAGATACCACAGCTGCAATCTCAGGCTAGATTGTAAATCACTAAAATCATGCCTTAAGTCCCAAGTATAATGCACATAGGGAGCACAAAATAATCTTTATTAGCTTAATCCAGACATTTATGAAAAGAAAAGTCTGCTATAAAAAAAAATGTATTCACTCTCTCACATTGATGAAGCACCCCTGTGCCATGTCATTTGCTAGAGCATGAAGAGATGAATGAGAATTGTCTATGCCCTCAGAGCTTGTAGTCTGGATACAAATGACTGGAGGTCAAGGTTAACTGTTATAAGTACTATGGAAATAACATTCACAAAACTGCACTCAAGAATAGGCAGAAATTACTACTAGATTATATGACTAGGCAAAGTATATTTTTTTTCCTGAAAAAGAGAACATTTAAATTAGGTCTTGAAGGAGGAATGGTATCTTAAAGAGCAGAGATGGATGGATTAATTGAAAAATGAGAAGAGCACAGTGTTGACATTTCCCAGAAGGCCAGAGTGTATGTCAGCACTGTGTTATGAGCCTTTGTTTATGATTCCATGACGTTTCTTTTCAACAAGGAGGTACAATGGAGTTCAGCAGTAGAATGTGGAAGACAAGAACAAAATCAAGGAAAATGTGTTGGGTGAGATTGTACAGTGCCACCAAGACAGTAAAAAATATCCAGACTTTATGGAAAGGAAAAAAATAGAAACACTACTATGTTTGTGAATGCCAAGAGGAAAAAAAGAGGAAGGGAGAAAAGAAAAAAAGAGGTTATTGGGGCACTTGTATTGCTATGGGTAACTGAAATAGAAAATAACCAAGTACAGTGAAAGATTTTTGTGACTCCTGATCTGTAATGTCATAAGCTACATTCCATTAAAAGCATTACGGTTTGGAAGAGTCCTGAAAGTTATTCATTGCAACTACTACTTAATTTAATCAGGTCTTCAGACTATCCTAGAAAGTAGACACTCTACCAACATGAAACTTCGCATTGAACTGCTGTGTCAAGCTCTCTGACAGAGTTTGTGAGGTTGAGAGACATGTCGAGATCTGCCTGCCTTGCTCCTTTAATCTAAGATCTGGACAACATGTTTCACCTATTCTAAGACATGTCTTAATATTTTAACAATTATAAAATCAGAGGAACCATAAAATTGTTTATATGTTACAATTTCATTGGGTAGCAATTTTTCTTAGAGGCAAATAAAATACTGATGCAATTTGTAACCAGTGGTATCTTAGATGCAATGAAACACAGATATAATACATAAGCTTAATACTTTATACTAATCCCTCTTTAATGCTGATGTGTCTTCCAACTTGGCAAATATCCTCAAAATTAGAGACAGATACTGGCCTAGGTCCTGAAGGTAGACAGTCTTTGGTCCAACAACAGTCTTCTATTCACTAGCTATGTTATCTAAATCTTGGCCATGTTTCTTTATGTTTTAAAATGGGAATGGATACAATACCTGTCCCAGAAGCTATCTGAATGCACATCACATAAAGTCTTTTGCACACTGCTTGGTACACAATCATCATATGGTCAAATGTTAAGTGCTAGAAGCAGCAGCAGCCACAAACACCATCTCTTAGATTAAAAGATTCCCTTTCAACAATCGTCTTCCATAGTTAAAGTTGGTTGTTGGGGTTTTTTTTTTGCCACTTCTGAGTTTATTCCACTGTGCCAACATCTTCCAAAAAGGTGTTTATGTACAAAAATGAACATAGTATCTTCTCACTCCCCTTATTCTAGATACTGAATAAAGAAGACAGGTAGAGAAAGGGTAGAATACCCCAAAACAGTATTTACAGAAGAAATTTAGAAAATAATTCTGTTAACACTTGCAGAGACCAAGTAGGAACATCACATTGGAGGCCCAGGAGAGTGGCTCTCATCTATTATTTCAGACACTAGAGAGGCAAACAGGAGGACTGAGGTTCAAGGCAAGCCAGGAGGAATATTTTTTTTAAGACCACATCTCTCAACTATTAAGATCAGTGTGATGACACACTCCTATCATCCAAGCTATATGAAAAGGCTGTAGATAGGAAAATCTCTACATAGGACCAGCCCAAGAGCAAAAACAGGAGATGCTACCAGAATATACTTCAAAATAAAGAAAGGACTGGGGGATGGCTGAAGTGGTAGAGAACCTACCTAGCAAGCATTGAGACCCACAGTTCAATTCCCAGTAATGAAAAAAGAAAATTAAAAACTCATTAGTCAAGCTATAGGAGGTCCATTCACAACTGCTCTGCTCAGTGATTCTTTGCTGTTACAACTGCTTGCTCCTATGTTATGCACTAAAACTTGGAATACCAGCTTCCTCAACCCCAATGCCATCATATACAGAGATGAGGTCACTTTGGTAAGTAGAACTGGGTGAGATCAGGTAATGAGTAGAAACATAGCAGTGAGATAGGGGCCTTCGTATGATAAGAATGACAAGAGAAAAATTTCTCTCCATGTGCAAGTGCCAACAAAAATCCAGATAAGCACACAGTGAAAAAGTGGCTGTCTACAAGCCAGGAAATGGGCTCTTGCCAGGAGCCAAACCTTGCAGGCACCTTGTATCAGAATTCCAACTTACAGAACTGTGAAAAACAAACATCTGTTGTTTAATCCATCCAGTCTATGGTATTTTGTTTAAGCAATCTGAACTATAACAGAAATTGGTACAATGAATCCAGCAGGAAGCTGGTAACATCAACAGAAGCAGCAGCACCCACAAGTAATTTATGCACATAAGAAGTAGGCCCATACAATCCAGGAAGAAATGGCTAATATGGACTGTGGCTGCCTAAAAACTAATCAAAAAGAAATCCCCAAGAAGGGTTTATTCCTTTGATCAAAACCAGTAGTCCCCAAAGCAAGAAAGTCACAAGAAAAACTGATTCTAGATCCAGTTGCTAGTAAGGATAGCAAGCACTCTGCTGGTCCATTAAACATTCAAAGTAGAATTTTTTAATATAAAGGCCAACTTGGGGACTATACACAAATTTAGAAAAGAGGAAATATCTCAAAGTAGCCTTAGAAAATGGGACAATAATTGTATACATATAATACATACATGCACATGGATATATATATGCATATATCCGTGATGATAAAAAAAAAGAAAATGGGACAATAGGAGCTATGGATATAGTTCAATGGTAACGAATTTGCCTAGCACACATAAGAACCTTGGTTTGATCCCCAATCAATGCAGGAAAAGAAGGGAAGGAAGGGAATGGGAGGGAAGGGATGGGGAGAGGAGTGGAAGGGGATAGAATTATTTTTTATCTAACCTAAAATGAGAGAGGGGCTGAGAAATTTATCAAATTAACAAATTCAGTGACAGTGTGATAATTCTGTAACCAGGTGTGAAAAAAAAATACTAACTGCTTTACAGACTAACAGTTATAATGAAGTTTTCCGGCAAACAAAAAAAAAAGAAATACATGTAATATATGTGTGTGTCAATGCAATCCAACTAGGACCAATAAAGAAGTATTAAAAAAAAAAGATAGCAAAGATGTTTTATTTTATAGCAAGAGGAAGATGACAAAACAAGAAGTTTAAAAAGAATAAGAGAACTGAGATAGATATAAGCAAGACAGAGCTTGATTCCATAGACCATAGTCTCCTCTAAAGAGAGATGTTCATGGGGCTGGGAAGGTGGCTCAGTGGTAGAGTGCTTGCCTTGCATGCATGAGGTCCCCTGGGTTCAATTCCTCAACACCACATAAGCAGAAAAACCAGAAATGGTGCTGTTACTCAAGTAGTAGAGTGCTAGCCTTGCGCTGAAGAGCAGAGGGACAGCACCCAGGCCCAGAGTTCAAGCCCCACGACTGACAAAAAAGAAAGAGAGATGTTCATTAAGGAATAAGCAGAAGAATCAAATGAGCTACAGGCTTTTGCCAAGCTGCAGTTTATAAAAGAATCAAAATACCACCATCTCTGAAATTTGAGTTACCATCCAACTCAATCCCCTTGCTTAAAGATGTGGAAAAAGATGCTGCTAAGCTGGGTACCAACTGGGCCAAGGGTGGACATTACAGCTCCCGAGTCCCAAATCTCTGTTCTTCTCTTCCATAATTGTGACTAAACTACAAAAAAAATACTGTAATTCTCACAAGAAAACCTAAGGGCTAGTCTGTGTGCTACTAATAAAGAACAGAAGTAAAAGATCAGTTAAAATCATAAAGCAACGCTTTCTACTAGATAGCAAACTCTAAAAAGTAGAAATGATGGTCCCTTAACCCCTCCAGCTACATGACATCATCTTCATTCATTGCAGCAATGTGAAGACCATACCTGGAGACAATGAATGTGCCAGTGTCCAGTAGGATCCACACAAGGCATACTGCCCTCTTTCCTCTCTTAAGTCTCTCCAGGCTCCAGTAAAATTTTAATTCCACCTCCAAGTGAGACATATGATAATTGTCTTCCTGTGCCCTTTCATTCCATTTAATGTAATGACCTCCAGAGTTCCATCCATGTTGTCCTAAATGATAAATTTTTATGCTTCCTGGCTAAAAAATATGACACACATATCGCACAGTCTTTCTACAGTCATCAGTTGAACTTTTGGACAGTTCCTGATTCTGGGCTATTGAGAATAATGGTATAATAAACATGAGCACACAGATGCCTCTCCTATAGACTGGTTTAATTTCCTTAGATGTGTATAGTGATGGAACTGCTGTATAATGCAGTAATTCTTTTGAATTAAGGATTTGATATAGTTGTCCACAGTATCTGTACTAAATTTCATTCCATTAACAGTGCCCCAAGGTTCCCTTTTCTCTACATCCTCACCAGCACTTGTGATTTTTGATAGTAATCATTCTAACTGGAGAGTGATGGTAACTTATTATGGCTTTAATTTGCTTATTATATCTATGATAATAAACATTCTTATGTTTCTGCTGGACATTTGTCTTTCTTTGAAAAATGTCTATTTAGATCTATTGCCTATTTTTATTGAATATTACTTTTTGCTGTTGGTTTCCTTTGTCTTTTTGTTGTTGTTGTTGTTGTTTTACTTTTTGCAATTGAGTTTAGCTCCTTACCAACTCTTGCTATTAATTCCTTGTCAGTTGTATTGTTTGCAAATACTGTCTTCCATCCAGTTGGTTGTCTCTTCACTAGACTGTTTTCCTTGCTTTTTAGTTTGATGAAATTCCATTTAATTTTACATTTATTTATTGTACTTTAAGAGCCTTGTCAAAGAACTAACCTAGCTCACTACCATATCTATGTTTTCCTTACATAGAATATACTTGGGATTACAATTTGAAGTAAAGCTGCTGGGTTGTTAACTCCTTAACGTTCTTGGATCTTCTGGCCAGTCTTTTGTTTCATAGAAAAAAGCATTCAATATTTTTAAAAAGACACACAAATGAATTTTGAAATTTCATTCAAATCTGTATCCTGCCCCCAAAATATTTCTAAATAAGCACTTGATATATTAACAACCACCAAACAACAACAACAAAAGACAGGGACATATACACAAGGAATATATATATATATATATATATATTTGTCTTGCTTTTTAGCCTCTCCATAGCAGCTCTGCAGAAATCTCTCAGAAACAAAGAAGGCTTTGGTTGGATTCCTTTTTAAGCCTTGTTGGCAACCTTCCAATGCACAGATCCACATGAGACTCCCAGCAGAAATGTGTTTTCAGAACTTGTATTAATACCTGACCTTGAGTAGGTACAGCATACACCTGTACACCTGGGTAGCACAAAGCTCTACAGCTGGTGAAGAAAACTATTCTTCCTAAATTCCCTGTTTTCCTCCAAAGCCCTGAGTCTACACATTTCCACTCCTAAACCTGAATGGAACAGCCAGAAATGCCAAGCCCAGCATCTCTAAAGAAGTATCCTACATCAATCACCAGCATTCTGCCTTAGATCCAAGATTAGATACAGATACAACTTCAAATACAAAACTCAGAAGTCCCAGAATATTGTATATTCAACTCTTTTGAGAAATCCTCAGGTGTGCCAATAATTAGCAACTATGATGAACAGCAAAAAGCTCCTTGGTACCACAGGTATCACAAGATTGTTCTAAAGGATTCAATGTCTTATGATTAATTTCATGTATCAACTAGGCTAGGTTATAACACCAATTGTAATAAAAGGCTAGTCTAGATGCTACTTGTTACATTTTTTCCCTTTTTCTTTCTTTTTAAGATACGATTAATATCTACAACTGGCAGATTTTAAGTAAAAGCCCTTATTCTGAATAATGTGTAGAGGCTTCATTAAGTCTTTAAAAGAAAACATTGAGGGGTTTTTTCAGGGTGGGGTATCATCATGGGGCTTGAACTCTTGCTAAAGGCTAGTGCTCTAAGATTTTGAGTTACTGCACCACTTCCAGTTTTCTGGAATTGGAGATAAGAGTCTCCTGGACTCTGCTGCCTGGGCTGGCTTGGAAACAGAATCCTCAGGTCTCAGCTTCCTGAGAAGATAGGATTACAGATGTGAGCAATGATGCCCAGGTACACTGAGGTTTCTAAGAGGAAGAAATTGTACTGGTACAGATTCTTAAGAAATATTTTCTTTATATGTGATGGGAATAATATGTGCATATATAAAGTGTCTCTAGAGAACAGTGATTCACAATCCAGTTGGGCACCATTAAAGACTACTTTAAATTGTGCTTGCAAACTCAAGTGCCAGTGGGGGCCAGGCAGGTAACGTCAGTGGAGCTAGTGGCTATTAAACAATGCGTAGCAATGAACATCCTCAGAATCTAGGCTACATAAGGGAGTACTGGGAACTACAATGAACTGGAGACTCTAACCTGCATGGAACAGTTCTCTTGCCAGTCTGCAACAGGAACTAGTGACACTAACAGTTCCTTTTGTTTCACAAAAATCAGAAATCCGTGCTTTTAAAATGTAATACCATTCCTCAGTACTGGCAACAAATTCAGATTTAAAGGCCATATAATGTATCTCCACGGAAATCCAATTTGACTAGCATGAGAACCACATGAGAGAGGAGGCAATAGGCTCCACGTTTAGGTGCATGCTCTAACTCAGAGTCATCACACATCCAAGCAAAGCAGATACTGTTATTATGCCCTGTACAAAGATAGGTAACTGTGGCCAAGAAAAGGTAAACAACTTGGACAAGGTCACATCATTTGAAAGTGAGCATCAACCTAGGTGGAGTACCAAACAACAGATGCTGCATATCTTTGTCTATTACTAAAAACATGGACCTCTTAATGTTCACTTTTGTATGTTATAGTAGCCTAATAAAAGTGATTACAGAACCTTTTTGGATGGAAAAAAAAAGGGAAACACTGAAATCTAAAGCCAAATTCAAGACAACACCCTTGTAAAAGCACTGTCCGTTAAATGAATCTTCTTTTCTTTGTCTTTCAACTCAGAAAGAGTGCCACTTTCAGAGAAAAGCCCATCATTGATGCCTTGCTAAAAAATACTCATCATAAGACTTTGTATTTATAATATTTATACTTTTTAAGTTAAATTTTTTTGGGGGGGTCCGGTTGTGGGGCCTGAACTCTGGGACTGAGCACTGTCCCTCAGCTCTTCAGCTCAAGGCTAGCGCTCTACCACTTGAGCCACAGCGCCACTTCCGGCTTTTTTCTTTTTTTGCTTATGTGGTGCTGAGGAATTGAACCCAGGGCCTCAGGCATGCAAGGCAAGTGCTCTACCACTGAGCCACCTTCCCAGCCCCTAAGTTAAATATTTTTATTATTAAATTTGGAAAAGAATGTAATGAATCCCTGACTGTCTACCATTCAGTTGTAAACGTGCAAAGTTACAAGTACAATAGAAATTTCATCCATCACCAGAGAGAAGTGGCCAGGATCTTCAGTTTTGTGTGTATCCTTCAAGCACATGAACAAATGTTGTATGTATAAATATTTCATGTGCACATATAGCAGCTTGTATTGCTCATCATGCTTTTGAGGGGCTCTGGGCCCCTCAATATGAACTCTGGGCTTCATGCTTACTAGGCAGGTACCCTTCCACCAGTCCTTTTTGCTGTGGTTATTTTAGAGACCAAGTCTTGTTTTTGCCTTAGCCTGCCCATTTTCCCAGTTACACTTCTCTGCATTCTGCGATGACAGGCATACACCACTACAACTCTTTCTGTGGAGGTGTGATCTGGGAAACTTTATATGCTGGCCTCAAACCATAATCCTGATCGCCACGATTATAGACACGAGTTGAAGTAGATGGTACATAAAATATGACACTTTTGCAACACTTCTGTTTCTGCATCAGTACTACATTTGATATTTATTTTTATTAGTGGATAGTACTCCACTGCGTGAAAATGACAGCATCATTCATCTATTTAAGTTGCACAGGTAGCAAAGTATATTCTCATAGTTCTTTACCTGATAATAATCCTGAGACTTTCCCATATGAGTATGTTACACGAGATGAATAAAATAATGTTAGTGTGTAGTTAAAATGGTAATGTTGGGGGAAATAGGTGAGTTAAGAATGCCAAGGAACTGTATTATGTTTACATTTATGTAGTTCAGAATGGGATTTTTCTAAAAAAAAAAATAGAGCCACACCAAAGTAATTTCTGATGACTACAAAAATTTGGGTTAAATCCCAGGCAGAGATGAAACATCTACAGGATGTCTGGAAACAGGGGAAGGCTGGCTCCAGGGCCTCCAACAATCCCAGAAATGTCACAACACTGCCATGTGAACTGGCTGTTTGGAATGCCTCAAATAGCTGAGCTTACATATGGTCAAGTATGGTTAACTAAAATCCAAGCAATTCTTTCAATGTTTATAAACCAAAACAGGATGAGGTTATTTAAAATGAAGAGACAACAAGATCCTTTAGAGTCAAAAAGTCTCTCAAGCTATAGGACTTCTCCATCTAATACATACAGAGTTGACTTTTCCAAGATTCAAATGGAATTTGATATAGTTAATTCTATAAATTTATGGGGGCGGGGAAGGATCTCTTTGAATTCAAACATTTCGTCTTTGTCCTATTCTATGCAGAGAGATGGCCAGTACCAGGAGAAAGCCCTTTTTAAAGTCTCCAAAGATCAGGGCCTAAGAAGAGCAATATGGGCCAAACCGAAGCCCAACCATCTTCTCTAGGAAGTCAGCCAGGGCTAACCTCATCTGAACCACGCCACTCAACTCCCTCTGGATCCCTTTGGATTTACGCATTCCTTTTGGCATCAATCACTTAACACTTGAGGATGTTTTGATTGGGATCATCTGTAAGTCCCTGTTATGTTTTCTCTTCTCACACAGATTGTAAACTTCTCCGTGCACTCCGTCAATCCATCAGCAAGTGCAAGTGCCAGAATATAACAGAAAGAAGCTGAATGGGAAGGAGAATGCCTGGGTCCTGGTCATAGTTCTATAACCACAACCAAAGGATGACACACTCTTTTCAGAGACTCAAGTTTCCTGTGATTATTTTGCTTTGGTGCCTCTCCCAATCTAAGTATACCGCTATCAACTAAGCACTACTCAATAAACAATGATTAAAGCAAGAAAGCGTTAAGCTGGTAACTACAGAAGAAACTGCCTAGGCAAATCCTTTATCTGAAGTATGTTTTCTCTATCCAGCCTTCCATATAGTGGCCCACGCTCAGGAACAGTTTGACATTTTAGCACCATATGGCTCATGGAGGATCCAAAGGTCACACTAAAAACTGCCAGGCCACTTGGCATTTCCCACATTGGCCCAGGCAGATGCCACGGGGTGCCCAGCTCACAGCTGCCACCTGAATCAGCTGAGAAGCACCATGATGTATACAGGATGCAGGGTCATGAAGGAGACAGGGCTAGGGCAACAGAACTGTGTGTCAGTGCTGCCACACAGCTCATAATCTAACACTCACCCAGATTTCTGGCACAGCTGAGAAAATACACTGGTGGTTTTGCAGCTAACTGTCTTTCCACAGGATATATCCTGTGATCGTGTTCTACAGCAAAATCCCACACCTCTAAAGTACATTGTGCTGGCTCATTCTGCTCAGGATGTGTGTGAACATCAAGGAATCTACTAGGACTGTTGGCTCAAAGCAAACTGAGAATTGTGACAAGAGGGATCCCATCCCAAGAATGTGCCTAGACTTTACCATTAGAACACTTTCTCCTCCTGGGTTAAGAAACACCTCTTGTTTGTTAAATATTTTACTGTACTACATTTAAGAGCTTAAAAACTCAAATTTTCTTGCACCTCTGAGTACAGCTCTCCATGTGATGAAACAATATCTATGTCATGAAAAGGAAGAAAAGGGAAGGTTGTTCCCAGGCAGACATGCATCTTGGGGGAGTATACAGTCTCTAGGCAACAGGAAGAAGAGGTAGCAAGCACTGGGTGAGCCTTGCAGAAAGGAAAAGCAAGTACAAATCAAGAAGTGTGCCTAGAGATTTGGAATGAGCATACTTTATAAGCATTGAGTGTTCAGACTGAGGCTGAGTTCATTGAATCACATCCCTAAGCAATGCTTGGCTTTAACTGGCTATGTGTCATTACTCCAGACTCTAAAATATCTCAACATATGAACATGCACACACTAATAAACTCCTCTACTAGATGTAAGATCTGTTTAGCTCACATGAAATTGAACCACATGCAAGCATATGTTGTTTGGGAAAAGGGCCTTAGGGCTTGCAATACTACAATGTTATTTATGTATTCAGATATAACAGAAGCTTTCCTGGTTTATGGCGCTAAAGCTAGCTATTCAAGGGATAAGAAATCCAGACGGGCTTACCATTCCTCACTTAATAACAGTTAATCTGTATAAAAACCTAACAGGATCATTAAGCAGGATTTTTATATTTCCTTCAGGCTCACCTAATTTCATCCTTTCTCTAGTAAGCTTTGCATGCAACTAGACATACATACACTCAAGGGATGGTTTTATAAACCTGATTAGCATAGAAATGCTATTTTCCTCTGAATTCTCCTCTAAAGTCCAGGTCATAGCATCCAAGTCATAGAACTTACTTACTGGGAAGAGGGAAGAAAAAAATATGAGAGCAGAGAGTAAAAGGGGGAAGTAAAGTAGGAAAGAAAATGGATTTATGACAGTATTATTCAATGTAATCTAAGTTCTCTTAAACTAAATACTTGATTAGAATGTGCTCAAATATTTGTGAGCTAGAAAATGAAAGAAATAGACTAGGCGCAATGATATTCTACGAGGATCAAATGCCTCTATTAACGACAAGTTTCATACAACAAAACCAAAGGTCTGGCATCTCAAATCACAATGTGACAGTGTTTTTCAAACATTTATACCAAGGCCAGTTTTCGTAGCATGAATCAAGGTGACTCTTACAGAGGGACTCAGCTTTAAAAAGCAGTTGGATACATCAGTGCTTTACCAGAAGGTGTTCATTAAATCAATTTTTTCTTTTATTTTCAAATGTGTTTTTATTTTTAGTTGACACAGTAATCGCAAGTATTTATGGAAACAGTCTGACATTTGATATGTGTATAAAATACACAGTAATCAGATCTGGGCAACTGGCATATGTTTCCCCTCACATATTTATAATTTCTCTGTGTTTAGGACATGCAAAATTCTCTCCACAATGGGTTCAGGACTGCAGCTAAATGGGAGGAATAGCTTACACTTTCTATAGCTCCATAGGATAATTATGATCGATAACAATTAATTGAACATTTTAAAATAGCTAATACGAAGGATCTCAAGTAATTGCAAAACTAAGATATGATAAAGTCTGAGTTTATAAACATATCAATTACCCTGATCTGATCAATATATAATGAAGTGTCACATTATACCTCATGAATATTATGTATCAGTTAAAGTGAAAAACTATCTTAGTTATCTTTATTATCAACTTTTGAAATATTTGATTATTATTAATGGAATTATCTTGTGTGTAGAACACTGAAAGTTATTCTTCCTATGTAATTATACCTTATATTCATTAACTATCCTTTTACTCTATCATCTATCCCTCATTCCCAGCTTATCCTTTTTCTAATGCTATCATTCATCCCAATGCTAGCAAAATCACCTATACTTTAGTCATGCTACTAGGGATTTACCAAGACTTTCTCTAATAAGCTAGCAAAATTGGGCCCTTCCATTCTTGGTTACTCTGATCACAGGAGCACCAAAGAAAAGGAGGGAGGGAGAGGGATGGTGAAAAGGGAGAGAGAGAGAGAGAGTCTGTGTGAGAGTGTCACCAAAGCTGTTTTGTTGTCAGTATGACTGAAAGTAAAAAAAAACAAACAAACAAACAAACACTGGCACAGAAAGAACACTTGCCAATCATAGTTTAATCTAAAATGACATTTTAAGTATAGAGACTCATAGGTATGTCAGTACATAATTGTCATCTTAACTTCTGCCCTGTATCTACTTTTCCTATAGCATTTCCCCTTTGGTTTCATATAACAGGCACCATTTTTTTTTTTTTGTTCTGGTCATGGGGCCTGAACTCTGGGCCTGGGCACTGTCCCTCAGCTCTTCAGCTCAAGGCTAGCACTCTACCACTTGAGCCACAGAGCTACTTCCAGCTTTTTTCTTTTTGCTTATGTGGTGCTGAGGAATCGAACCTAGGGCCTCAGGCATGCAAGGCAAGCGCTCTACCACTGAGCCACCTTCCCAGCCCAGACCATTCTTATACTGACATTTTCTTCTGAACTGTTTTCCCCCTTGATCCCATACCTCCAAATAACATCTAAATGTACCCTCAAAAATAATTCTGACAAGTGAACAGCTGCCCTACTTTCCTCTGCTCAGTATAATATCTAGTCATACTGTTATCAGAAGATTCTGGCAACAACCTTAACAAATGTAAAAGTTGTCTAGGAGGCAAGACTTGAGTCGCCAAAACTCCATACTAAAATGAAGTAATTGAAGACAGAGGTAAAAATCCATCCTTAACTACGTGGCAAATTTCCAGGAGCAAAAGTAGATTTTGATAAAGAGAAGCCTCTATCACAAGAAGGCTTGAAAGCCTCAATTTAATTACTTCTCTGTCTCCTTATAGCACCTGACTCACTATTTCCCCATCGCATTTCCCAGCCTCCACCAGCTCTCCCCTCAGGGTTCACATTATCTCTCTGCACACCGCACTACTCTCTCACCCTCTCCTCCACACTCCATGAATTGATGTTCTCTGCTTTCTGTGTCTTGCTTTCACAGCATCTAGCTTTCTAGTAAATTGTCACTGAATCAACATCTTTCACTGAAAGTCTGTGTAAGACAGAATTGTACTGGAGAGATAGAAAAGCTAAAGATACTTGCCTCCTTTAAGGCTTGTAGGCCAAAGCCCAAAATAGCCATAGAATTTTCATTGCTGGAGTTAAGAATACAGTCCAGATTCTAGCAACTGATGCTGGACCTTTCAAAGACCTCATCTCAACTCTCCAGAGAGCAGAGGGAGGGACATGGAGGAGAGTAACTAAAGGCCAGAACTAAGGCAGAACAAAATAACACAGATCAGGCTCTTAACTTTTGTGCCTTAGATGCTCTTTAGCAATCTGCTCAGGTCTCTGAGTAGTGTTTGTTAAAGCATAAAAATCATAGCATCTTCAAGGAAAAGAACTGAATAGAATTTTAGCTACCAAAAACAGTAATAAAAAAACTCTCAAATAGTCCTGTTACAGCTTCTGCATTAACACAGAGTAATGGAACTACTGACAAAACAGCACTGTAATTTCAAATGCTAAATACCACCATGATTAGTTGTCACTAGTCATAATTTGAATATGCTAAATTTCAGGTAAAGATTAGAAAAAAGACTTTTGACCCCTCCCAGGTTTACAGACCCTAGAATTTAACTCATCAGCTTCTTGATTAAGAATGCTTACCACAGAATTACTCTTCCCAGATCCTAAAATGATTTCCGGTTTCTTAAAGTAGTCACCTCAAAGTTCACTGCCAATACAAATCCTGTGATAAATACATTCCAGTTATAGTGAAGCACGCCAACCACTAGATCAAAGGGGTAGCATTAACCCCAGCAATTTGAGGAAATAATGAAGCCCTTCTAGCTCTAAAATCTGATTCTCTGAAACTCTTATGAAGTCTCTAGCCCTTGAGAACACTGCTCTTTCCTTTAATGAATAGGTGTGGTATCCTTTCATGCCCCGACTCTAAATTGGATTTTTTTTTTTTTGGTCAGTCTCGGGGTTTGAACTCTGGGCCTGGGTGCTGTCCCTCAGCAATTCAGTTTAAGGCTAGCACTCTACCACTTCCGGATTTCTGAGTGGTTTATTGGAGGTAAGAGTCTCATGGCCTTTCCTGCCAGGGCTGGCTTTGAACCTCAATCCTCAGATCTCATCCTCCTGAGTAGCTAGGATTACAGGCATGAGCCACCAGTGCCCAGTTAGATATTTCTTATATAAGCACATTTGTATGGACCCATGAGATGTTATATTTCCTTATTTAAAGAAAACGTTGATATCCAGCTTTAAAAAAGTTTTATGGTGCAGTGGAAGCATGACATTCAATGTATGCAGAGTACTATACAATTCTAACAGCTATAAGAAAGGACTTTAAAAGTGTTCACCGTAAAAAAATAAAAATGTTTGAAGAGATAAATACACTGAACCTGATTTAAGCATGACAGTACATGTACATTTATTAAGCATTAAATGGACTCCCCCCCTTAACAAAAACATATTTTTCTATGTTATCATTTAGAAAAAAATCCATTAATTTAAAAAATATGTGTATTTTCCTTAGAGTTAAAGACATGGCTCAAGTAGTAGAACAACAGCCAAGCAAGCAAGGTCCTGAGATCAAACCCCTGTTCAGGGAGGGAGGAAGTAGGGAGGACATTTTAAGGCATGTTCAATTTTTATTTTTTTAATGTGTAGAGACACTTAGAATTGAGTAAAAAAAAAAATAACTCAAGTGACTTCATGTAATTATCATTCTGTGAAAGCCTGTGCTCAGGTAGAAGATATTTGATAAGTCAGATGTTATATGAAATTGAAATGTATTTTTCCCTATGTGTCTGTGGAGTGACAGATGGCACAGTTGCAGAATTAGTCTGGGCTCTAGAAGAGGGTGTCACTGCCATCTCTTTGTTGTTAACCGTCCTACTTGAATATACCACTATTTCGATATTCAAGAGAAGAGCCTGTAGGCTGACATAAGCCAGCACTAAAGCAGGGGGGAGAAAAGGCAAGACAATCATGTTTTCAGCAACTGGGACTTTCAGAGGGCATATTCCGAGCACGTGTGGTAACTTTTCTGCTACGCTGCCAGCATGGGTCTATAGCCCCCTCTGTACAGGAGAAATGGGGTTTTCATAAAGTCAGTCACTGTAGGAAAGAAACAAACACATTTAGGAGAAAAGAAGGAAAGAACAGCATTCTAAAAAGTGCACAAAACGTAATTATTTGTGCAGAAAACAAGACTATCAAAGATGTCAATTAGCCTACCATGGACAAGAGAATACACGTCCACAGTTGTGAAAATTCATTAGAAGACATTATTATTTCTAAGGTGTCTGCTCCTGGATTCAGTGTACCCTAAAAGTAGGTAGGCTTAAGGACATTAAGGAATTACCTAAAATAGCAGAAGTAGAAAGAGTTTTGAACCTAGGTCTGACTCCGATGCTCATGCCGTGAAATGCTTTTTCTGCCTGAGGACATGCTCTTCCTAAAACCTTCATAGTACCTTTGTAACCAAAGAATCTCCCCTGAAATCCAAGCAATTGTAACAGTAAAGAAACACTGCTTTATTTTTAAAGGCAGAAATAGTCTAAGTGATCTTTCATTCAATTATTCCTTCTCTGTTCATACCACCATTCTCACATTGGTGGAGATATCCTTGTCCCATCTTTCTTTATCCCCACATAAAGTTCAACACATAGTTATTTCCTTCAAGATGAGAAATAAACCCTACCAACTCAACAAGGTCCTCGTAAACCTGCTGATGTCAGACAATTCCGCATTCTAATTCGTATCCACAGATCTTCCCCATGCAGCATTTTAGCACTTCTTCCACTTGGTCCTATTCTGTAAACCAATTCCATATCCTCCACTCTCAAACTCCTCCCAGCTCTGAGCACCAGAGCAATTTAACAACCTCCCATGATCCCATGTCCCACTGTGTGGCCATCAGAATTTCCACATATTCAGACATTTCCTACCTATTCTCTTGAAACATAAGCAAGACCAAGTAAGCATGATCTAAATCACAAGGCATTACATAGTCTCAGACCTAATGGGAATGCTGGAAGATCTTAACGGGGGGGAGATGGTTATTTTGTTGAATTTTTCTAGTGATGAAGAAATGTATGAATATTGCTTCCTTAGCTCCACTAAGCACAACACACATAAAATAAGTGACTCCAGGACTAAGCAACTTACTTCTGTATACTTTTATTGTCCTTTGGAGCCAGTTCCTAGGAGATATGAGGCAATTCCTAGAAATGTTTCAAGCAGTTTTACAACCAGGAAGATTTGTACCTACAGCTAGGGCAGTTTAGCTGTTAAACCCTGGGGCTTTTAACATTTAAACAGAAGATGGTAGTCCATCTTTAATAGTTCAGAAAGCCCCTTGCAGCCTCAGTTCCCACACATGTACACCAGCAGCAATAACATTAGCACCACATAGAATTGTTGAGATGTAATAAAATTATGCATATTAAGTAATTCTACTTCACAGTAGCTAACAGAAAAATGAATACACAAACTATGGTGGCTATTATTTAGTGGTAGTAGCACAAAAGGAGAGTGATTCACAGATAAGCAGAAGCAAAGCGATCCATTTAGTTTTAAGACACACTAAAGACTCAGAGGAATACTACAGAGTCTGGAGTTAATTTTATCAACATGTATCTAAGTCATGCACTGTAGTGGGGCACCTGTTCAAATTTCATGTTGATGCTGAGGAAAAAAAAATCTGACAAGAATTTCTGTAATTGTGAGTTCTCAGTGCTTTTCTTACAGACAGACCTACTGGTTTTGAATCATTCAAATGAGTCTTTTTTGCAATAATGAGAAAAGTTCACCAAAAAGTAGATATGTAAGAGAAAGATATTCTAACATAAAGATTTCTATGATCAAGTGGAAGTGTGCTGCAAATGGTAAAACATCAGTCATGAGCAAAAAAGATGTCTATCATCCAACCATCTATAGAAATCTGACTGCAAAAAAAAGAATCTGTTTAGCTTTAGATTTAGTATGATAGAAAAGAATATCAGTTTTGCAAAAAAAAATGACTGTAAAACTGTGAATCTTTAACTAGAGCAACAAACCACTGGTGATTTAAGAAAAATATTAAAATAAGGCTATAATAATTTGATGCTTAGTTGATTTTGAGACAGAGAGAAAAACTAAAAAGCCCATTAAAAGATACAAATGAATAATGAACACTGTTTTCTCAAATGTTCTATTTATAAAAGGAAGTTTTACATAAAGTCACATGCTCAATCTTAATTTTAGTAAACTGAAGAAAAATAACACTTCCATTTACTATGTTAACAAGCTCAGAAAGTGGACAATAAGGCCATTCCATGACAGAAAGTATCAGCATTTAACTCTTCTGTAAATGTAAGTGACAGTTTCAGCACAGCTGGCTGCTAAGGACTTAATTATTAACAAATGGACTTAATATTCTTGATTTACTACAGATTTTCCATCAAATGAAATGGACATGGTGATGATAACTGGGCCCACATGCTACACAACACGCTTCATGAAACTATAGCTCCCTCATATGATATGGTGCAAGCCAGAGTTCAAAGAAAAGCAATGTGTACAGCAATTCTTAGCTTTCAGTATTGAAATAGTCCTATTTCCTTAGTTCAATTGAAAATAAACACACAGAACATATGCAATCCACTCCTCCTGTTACAGATTTTAAATCACAAAATCAAACTCACCTACCATTCAAAGAATACCAAAGGAAGCTAAACAATATATCAGCATAGTAACTAGTAAACAAGAAACATCAACATATCTTCACACTAAGATGTTACAAGGGTAAATATATAAATCTATTATGTGATGAGAGTTAACTTGTATTTTCATTTTTAATCATTTTTTTAAAAAAGTAACAAAAAAGATCAGTGATCACACAGGATGACTAATGTAACTTTCAATGGTAACTTAAAGCTCACAAAATCAGGAATGGCAGGTAGAAACCATGAAATTGTTCCTTGACCAGGTATGGTGATACATACTTCAGGAGGCAGAGATTGGATCACAGTTCAAGGCCAAAACTGGCAAAGTTAGCTGAATATTCTATCTAAAAACAACAACAACAATAAAATAAAAGCAAAAAGAGTAGGACCATGATTGATTTTAAAAAAATAGCCTCTTCAGTAAACGGTGCTGAAAAAATTGGTTAACTACTTGTAGAAAACTAAAACTAGATCCTCATATATCACCCTGCACCAGAATCAACTCCAAATGGATCAAAGACTTCGGAGTCAAAGCAGACAATCTGAAAATATTACAGGATGGAATAGGAGAAACCCTAGGTCTCCTTGGCACAGGCCAAAATTTTCTTAATAGAGACCTGGAAACACAACAAATCAAAGAAAGGTTGGACAAATGGGATTGCATGAAATTGCAGAGCTTCTGCATGGCAAAGGACATAGCTAGCAAGATCAATAGAAAGCCCACAGATTGGGAAACTATCTTCACAAGCCATACAACAGACAAGGGTTTCATATCTAAAATATACCTGGAACTCAAAAAATTAATTCCCCAACAACAAATCCTCAAAGAAACAACTGCCCAATAAATAAGTGGGCTAGCTAAAGACTTAAAGAGAAACTTCTCCAAAGAGGAAAGAAGGATGGCCAATAGACACATGAAGAAATGCTCAACCTCTCTAGCCATAAAAAAAAAATGCAAATCAAAACAACATTGAGATACCACCTTACCCCAGTTAGAATGTCTATAATCAAGAACTCTAATAACAACAGATACTAGAGGGGATGTGGACAGAAGGGAACCCTACTGCATTGTTGGTGGGAGTGTAAACTTGTTCAACCACTTTGGAAAGCAGTATGGAGGTTCCTCAAAAGACTCCACATAGAGCTCCCCTATGACCCAGCAATCCCACTTTTGGGCATTTCCTCAACTGTTCACAAACAAGACCACACTAAAGCTACCAGCATGACTATGTTTATTGCAGCCTTATTTACCATAGCTAAGATATGGAACCAACCCAGATAATCCTCAGTAGATGAATGGATCAAGAAAATGTAGTATATATACACAATGGAATTCTATGCCCCCATCAGAAAGAATGACATTGCCCCATTTGTTAGGAAATGGAAAGGCTTGGAAAAAATTATATTAAGTGAAGTAAGCCAGCCAAAAGAAACATAGATCCCATGGTTTCCCTTATTTGCAATATCTAGTATATATCTGAGTCAAACAGAAAAGGTCAGTTAAGGTGATGTTAGGGAAATGAACCCTAAGATATATATTCAAATGTTTTTTTTCATGTGATTGTTTCTAACACATTTATAAGATTATTTCTTTGTTGCTTTGTATGTCCCTCCCCCATGGTATATTTCACTGTATTTGATATTGTTATAATTTGTGGAGGAGAAGGGAAAAAACAAATCGTTTAAATAGGGATACAGGTGGACCCATTGAAACAATGAGATGTACAAGTCGTTATGTCAAAAAAGGAACTTTACAACTTTGGTGGGCGGAGAAGGGTTGGGGGGGGTGCGGGAAGGATGGGATGGGAAGGGGAAACAAAGGTGGAGGCTACAATGCTTGATAAAGAAATGTACTCATTATCTTGTCCATGTAATTGTAACCCCTCTGTACAGTATTTTCACAATAAAAAAAATTTTTAAAGGTTAGTCAATAGTCTTCACAGAACTTCAAAGGACAGAAAGCTATTTTAAATTAGCTTCTTGTTAGTTAAAAATGTTTAGTTAAAAATGTTTCTCAAGGGGCTGGGAAGGTGGCTCAGTGGTAGGGTGCTTGCCTTGCATGCATGAGGCCCTGGGTTTGATTCCTCAGCATCACATAAACAGGAAAAATACCAGAAGGGACACTGTGGCTCAAGTGGTAGAGTGCTAACCTTGAGCTGAAGAGCTGAGGGACAGTGTCCAGGCCCAGAGTTCAGGCCCCATAACCAACAACAACAACAACAAAATGTTTCTCAATCTTCTAACACTGCTTAAAAATAATTTATTTCAATAAAAAATAAATGCTTCTTGTTCATTACAAGACTCTGAGTTCAATTGCTAGCATCCTCCCAAAATGCAAACGTTGTAATATTTTATAAAAAACTATATTTGCTTTTGCAAGTTCTCCCACAATAAATTTTATACTTCTGCTTTTGTTACTATCATGTACCAAATTTCTGAGTTTTTAATTAATTCTCCTCACGACAAAATGAAAACAGCATAAATTAATCAAATAAGGCCTTTCAAAATTATATTTAATTAAAAGAAAGAAACCTAAAAGGTACAATGTTAATTTTTAACAGTAAGCACAACTTTGTACAAATAAGCAGAAAAATTAAAATTAAATGAAGCTCAGCTACAACCAGTGGCTAATCTTTTATTGGTTTTAGATTTAAGTTGAAGTTTCTATGAACAGATGACTGAGAAGTCAAAAATAACTTAAAATTGGTATATATGACCAGTATTTACGATTTAGATTACAAAAATAGGCCATTCTCAACTTATCAACTTGAATTGTTAGCTGTATAAAATTTAGCTAAGTCAATTTTGGAAGGAACTTTCTGATTCCAGTATGCTTCTCCATCCACATCTTTATTTCAATTGATGGGCCAACTGGCGGTCAAAGTGGTAGACCATTCTGAAAACATTATTAACAGTAACATTATTTCAACTAGAAAATTAATTGCCATTTCCAATATAGAATATGAGATAGGTGTGAAGGACACAATGTTCTAGCAAAACAAATGTATTGTCCTCCCATTTCTATCAAGTCTTGTTAGTCAACAAGTAAGAAATGCATTCAAGACTTCATAGTAGGTACTTTGGAAGAATAAAGTATCAACATTTCAGCAATATCAACTTCCAGGTTAAAGGTTAGCAATAATAAAAATAGACCACTTTTATGAAAAAAAAGACATACCTCCTGTAGAATTTAATAGTGTGGAAAAGGGTTATTGTTTAATGAAAAGAGTCAACTGAGTGACAGCTTACCTAAAGAAAGTATAGGTTTGAGAATGACAATCACAAATCAGGAGATCCCAGCTTTTACAGCTTATAGCAACATCTCTACTACTAGTTAGATACTGTTTGATACTTGAATTCTGAAAGACTAATCAATAAGACAATATATCATCTTCTACATTGGTCACAACTTCCAGGCTATCCTAATGAAAGTATTAGACAACTAACCCTTAAATGAATAAAGATGGCAATTGACATATTGAATATTGTCAACAAAATAAGACCACTATTCTCTGCTATAGATATTTTAACATGGACACTGATATCTATTCCTCCACCAGGCAAAGACTATCACAAGAACACTGGCTCTAGGTGAAGGGTGAAGAACTTCATGATGATAAAGGTGGGAGGTGTGGTTCAGGTGGTAGAGCATCAGCCAATGAGTGAAAGCATCAGATACAGAGTTCAAGTCCCAGTCTTGGACCAAAAAACAAAAAAAGTTACTGATGGATGATCAATTCATGCAATAGTCCAGGGTATCAGAACTCCTTGGACTTAAAAGTATTCCCCATAATTTCAATATCCTCTTTACTGATCTACTGAAAAGCAACATAGCAAGCCTATACTTAAGGAGAGTTGGGACTCACAGAATACCTTGCTCTTCTTTAGGTTTAAAACATATACAGAAAAGAGAATCAATGAAACAATAGCATGTCATTTACACACTGGTAATTTCCCAAACACAGGTTCCAGTTTTCCAAGTAATACTGGTATGGACTTGGCTTACTGAACATCATAATATGAAAATCCCAAATCCAAGTGCTCTTGAATCAGACATTTTTTAAGAATCTCCAATGAGGGCTGGGAAGGTGGCTCAGTGGTAGAGTGCTTGCCTTGCATGCCTGAGGCCCTGGGTTCGATTCCTCAGCACCACATAAGCAAAGAGAAAAATGCCGGAAGTGGCGCTGTGGCTCAAGTGGTAGAGTGCTAGCCTTGAGCTGAAGAGCTGAGGGACAGTGCCCAGGCCCAGAGTTCAAGCCCCACGACCGGACCCCCCCAAAAAAAAACAAACAAACAAACAAAAAGAATCTCCAATGACTCTGGGGAACAAGTCAAATGGTTTAATTCCAACTTATCCAACAAGAAAGTGCTAAGTTGGTACAGCTCAAAGAGATTAAGTGACTTCGATCAACAGTAAAGTGCTTTTTTCTTTTGTAGGACACTGTCTCAGAGTCAAAATGCCTTCTTTTGCCCAATGACTTTTAAATACTGTAATAAAATATACAACAAAGTTAAAAACTTTTTTTAATGTGTTAATACTGGGAATCGAATTCAGGGTCTCAAATTCTTACTCAGCTTTTTTATTCAGTCCTGGTGGGGCCTAAAATCCTTGTCTAAGTGTTTTTAAATAAAGAGAATTCATACAATTAAAAGGAAACTAATGATATTGAAATATAGTTCTTTCCTATACCAAATCATCAGCAGGGCATGTTAAAACACAATGCCCAGAACCACCTCCAAATTCTCAGAGGCTGCTGATTACTTCTGGGTCAGAGGAATTCAGAACCATTTCTGGCCAGAAACTTAAAATTCTTACTTATAATCTATGTCCCTAACACTTTGCACATAACATAAATTCTATAAATACTTCCTTATCAAATGAATTAGTCACACAGACAAAACACAAAACTTAGTAAGTCTGGAAAAGTTACATCTTTTTTTTTTTTTTTTTTGGTCAGTCATGGGGCTTGAACTCCGGGCTTGGGCGCTGTCCCTGCACTTTTCAGCTCAAGGCGAGCACTCTACCGCTTAAGCCACAGTGCCACTTCTACTTTTAGAGTGGTTTATTGGAGATAAGAGTATCATGGATTTTCCTGCTTGGGCTGGCTTTGAACCTCGATCATCAGATCTCAGCCTCCTGAGTAGCTAAAATTACAGGCGTGAGCCACTGGCACTCAGCAAATTACATCTTTTTTGGGTGCATTTACATTTTTCTTGTACAATCCTTGCTCCTAAAGACAAAGACTTACACTGCCCTAGACTTATTTTAGAAAATAAGATTTGGAAAATTGAGCCCAATTATCAGTTATATTCCCCTGAGTGGACAAATACCTAGAGCATGCAATTATTTTTCAAAATCATACTTTGACAATCAGTCAAAATGCTTGTGTCCCACTTATTCATATATATATATATATATATATATATATACACATATATATAGTTATATCTTTACTAAGATTAGCAGTATCAAATACTGAAAATATCAAAGAAACAATCTAATATACTCAAAAAATTTCAAATGATAATATTTAATAAGGCTTCATAAAATCTTTTATTAAAGGGCAGAAAAACTATTCTGTTAGTATCTCAATAATTACAAATGGATGTTTTTCAAGCACTTGAAAATGCTTTAAAAAAACACATTTATTTCTATCAAAAAACAGACATTTCTTGCCCATTCTCATTTACTCTTATTATACTATAAGTTTTACCCTTAAGATAAGATTTAGCTCAGCTTCCTCTAAGTTACTCCAAACTAACTGAAAGAATCTCATTACTGAAGTCAATGTCTATCTATAAAGTGGCCCCACGACCAACAAAAAAAAAAAAAAAGAAAGAAAGAAAGTGGCTCTGTGTTGGTTGCTATGGAAGATATAACAAAAGCCAGAGAAAGTTGGCCACAATTCATTTCTGTGCATGTAACCAAAGCCCTGTCTTTTTACCTACTGGTACAATGTCACAAACATGCTTTTTTAGAAATGTTATCTTGCCAGGCACTAGCAGCTCACGCCCGTAATTCTAGCTATTCAAGAGGCTGATATTTGAAGATCAAGTTCAAAATCAGCCTGGACAGGAAAGTATGAGAGACTATTATCAGCAATTAACCATCAAAAAAGCCAAAGTAGAGGTATGGTAGAATACTAGGCTTGAGCAAAAGAGCTTAGGGACAATACCCAGGCCCTGAGTTCAAGCCCTAATACCAGTAACAAAAAAAGAAGAAGAAAAAGTTTTTAAGAAAGTTATCTTGCCGGGCGCTGGTGGCTCACGCCTGTAATCCTAGCTACTCAGGAGGCTGAGATCTGAGGATCGTGGTTCAAAGCCAGCCCGGGCAAGAGAGACTGTGAGACTCCTATCTCCAATAAACCACCAGAAAACCGGAAGTGGCGCTGTAGCTCAAGTGGTAGAGCGCTTGCCTTGAGCTGGAGAGCTGAGGGACAGCGCCCAAGGCCAGAGTTCAAGCCTCACGACCGACTAAAAAAAAAAAAAAAAAGAAAGTTATCTTTTCTTAGACAAGTCTTTGTAACTGTAGCCTATTCCACAAACTTCACTCATTGTCCATCATTTGACTGGGCCTGACCCTTCTTCCTTTACCAAATTTCCTCTTCCCACCTTTGTTAAGTAACTAACAGGTAGTGTTCTGTATCATCCCTTAACCCCTCTCAGTTCCAGTTATTCTCCATCACAGTTATCTAGTCACTCCCTACCTTGAGCATGAACATCACCCAGCTAGAATCCTGAGTCTGGCACCCTACATGCCTAATCATCTTACTTCATCCTGAGTTTCAGACAGATTTCTTTCTTGCCTCACTAAACAAAATCAACAACCAAAAAACAATCAGTCAATCAAAAAACAGCCCCAGATAAACTATCCTGTTTCCTCTTCCTAAAATATGGCTTGCATTTCTGACATTTTTCTCCACTGCCTCCCTTACAATGATATTTTGCATCTGTCTTACTCATGTTGTTCTAATACACAGTCAGCCCTCTGTGTATGCTACATCCATGAAGTAACCCAACACAGATGGAGGATACTGGGGAGGGCAAGGGGAGGGAGAAGAGGAAACTGTGAGTGAGTTGAATATGTACAGAATTTTTAAACTTGGCATTATTCCACACAAAGTACAATATAACTCCTATCTATAGAGCACTACATAGTATTTATACTGTGTTAATATTATAAGTAAACTACAAATGATTTAAAGTATACAAGAGGATAGGTATCACATTATAGGAAAGGCTAAGGCCTTGGCTTCATTGGATTTTGGTATCTGAGGGGATCCTATAATCAATCCCCCTTGAAAACCAAGAGATAACTATGTATGACCTTTCATCCCCAGAAGCATTCTCTAGCCAACAACAATTCCTTTTCCCCACTTTACACAAAATACCTGCCACAATTTAGGTAATTGTGTAGAATTTCCTTCTCTGTCCAGATTACAAATATCTACACAACAGGGCTGTACATTATACTTATTAGCACCCATCTGTCCACCTCAATGGACTGCAACTGGAACAAATTCTCCATAAACATTCCATTCTGTGATTTAACTCATCAGCAAACCATAGGCTCTGTGCATAACTCTCTGAAAGAGCTTTTGCAACTATCAAATGAGATAATAAAATTTTTCTCTACAAAACGCTCTGCAAATTGAACTGGTAAGATATTACAATTGTGCAACAAAGGTACATTCGCAAAACATCAGAGAGCCAAGCAAGAAGACAGTGTAAGATCAAGCTCTCAGAGTAGGTATTGAAATACAGCAAAGAGCACTCCACGGTTTTATAAAAGATATTTTCCAGAAAAGGAGGATTGGAAGTAAGCCCTAAAGGAGGAACAGCTAGAAGGAAAGCTCCAAAATTCTGCCTGGTCCTTCAGAAAAGGATCTAATCTCCTTAGTAAATTAACAATCTGAATGTGGAAGTCAGAGATTACACAGATATCTTCTGACTGCATTGGGTGGTCTCCCTAATCAAGCACTACTATTTCCCTAGCCAGAGGTCAGTAGCCTGGCAGGCAAGAAAGAAAACATAGTGTTCCTTCATCAAGGAAAACAATTAATTTGCTAAACTTTAGCCTTCTATACATGCATCTTTCTAAATGACTTACTTGTATTTGGCCTTTTCCTGACACTGCTGGCATACTTCGCAAACATTTTCACCAGCCAGCATGGACTCTGGGCTCTTTGTGGGGGGACTCACACCCCATCTTGAACACCACTCCTGCAGTCTTTCACCTTACATACTGCTAGAGACATTTTAGTAGACATTTGCAGAAAGACAGGAAGACTTAAGGATCTAATATATCTTAATATTTTAATAATTAAGCTAGCCTAAAAGCAGACCTATACAAGAAAGATATATAACCTGTGAATTTCCTGTTTCCTTTCCTATTATAATATCGACCTGATGATAATAGTCTTCAAATATATCCCATACACAAATTTCTAGTACACTGAACATATTTGTTCCTGCAGAAGTCCAATACAAATAATGAAGGTAAGGGCAAATTTTTTCTGTGGACTGGCAAACTTGCTATACTTGTTTTAAAATCTCAAGAGCATAGACTGCTGCAGTATCCAAACAAGAAAATTTTGTACACTCCACCAAGTAACTCAGTTGGTGATGGCATGAAGCAATCTAAATAGACACATGATAACAGGAAGGAAAAATAAATACATCGTTCATGTCTGGCATGGAAAACCTAATAGAGGGCTACATCTCCTATAAATTCTAATTAGACTGTAAAGGATAATCAGAGGATTTTTCTTTGATCTTGGGATCTGTCTGTATCAACCTGTGAAACACAAAAGCAGCTTGCTAATTCTACATTCCAGTATCAAGCAGCAAAGTCTTTGTTTCAAATAAATATGTGGGGCTCTCTTCTCTCTCTTTTTTCCTTCCTTCCTTCCTTCCTTCTTTCCTTCCTTCCCTCCTTGTCCTTTCTTTTTCTTAATTTAACCTTAACCCTAATCCTCAAGCAGCAGAATCTTTTAGGATTAAAAAAGAGAAAGATGACATTCATGCCACTATCGAGGAACCTTTATTTAAGGAAGAAAAGTAGGTTAAACTCTCCTGGGGACAGCCGGAGCTCTGGAACCGTCTCTGTAGCTTAGACCACTTAAGCAATATCAACAGTTCTTCACGTATGTTTACACAGTTGGTTAATGTGGCTTAACAAAGCTAGAGGACCTTTATGCCAAATAATCCCAGTGTCTGTAAAGAATCACACACACACACACACACACACACACACACACACACAATTTTTTAAAGCCATATCCTTCCACCCTTTAGAATTTAAAAAGTATTTCAAACTCAGTTGCCATTCAGATTGGGATCAACTTTACAAGATTTTAATACGATTGTAGTTGTTAAAACGCTAGTGAGACAGAGGTTCTTTCCTTCTATTTTGTGTCCAAAATTCTGACTTAGAAAATGACAGTATAGGTGATTTTTAAAAACACATTTTTATTTTGCATGTTCTCAAAGAGAGTAAGCAATCCAAAGGCTGTGAAACCTCATTTATCTGGCATCAAGTGAGCAGAGCTCTGGAGGAGTGGTTTCTTGAATAACAAACACTCTGCCATTCATTTGCCTCCAGTGAAAGTGTGGACTCTGGCTGCCAGCACTCCTCCCCCAAAGGCTGCCCCTCCTCCATTGCGTGGCTCAGATAGGGCTATCACTCACAGTGCCCCAGCTTCCTAGCTTCAGAGGAATCTGAAAGTAGGGATGGGGGCCAAGCAGAACCCACATTCTTCCACTTAATTTTGTGAGGAAGATGATTTGTTTTCCCCTTATCCAAAAGCCACAATCACGTAGACATAGAAAAAAGGCAACAGAGCCCTAGAGGCACTATTTAACTTCTTGTGTGAAGCTTTGCCCAATGTCAGCTCTAGGAGCCAATAATTTCAAGGCGGGTTTTTGTCACTCACTACCAACTCAAACAATACTGACTACACACTGTCCCAATTTCAAATGACTAAGTTTACCTGCCATTAACTGCATTTATCTTTAGTCTAAAAAGAAAACACAAAGCCAGGTGTAGTGGTACATGCCTATAATTTCAATACCCAGGAAATTAAGGCATGGACTATGTAGAGAGAACCAATCTCAAAAAAAAAAAAATGTAAAAGAAATTTTAAAGCCAGGAAAGGAGGAAAAAGAAAAGGGGAAGCAGAAGAGGAGAGGAAAGGGGGAAGGAAAAGGGAAGGGGAAGGAAGGGAGGAAGGGAGGGAGGGAAGAAAAGAAGGGATGAGGGAAGGAAGAGTAAACAGAGTTAACGGTTTTTTTTTATTGATCTAGCTACTTACACTATAATATATAATGTTCTCAAGCATTATTGAATTATCCAGAAACACTTGACTCCACTAAAAAGGTAAACACTGCTTTCTAATGGATTTCTTCTGTTCATCATATTGTCAACCTCTAACAATGGCCTGAGCCCAGAGGGCCAGATGCCAATTTGTCCTCTCTTGCAGTTGCCACAGCTACTACCACAATCTTCAACAGGTGAATTTTTATTTCCAAACAAAAACAACCATGTATCAGAGATAAAAATTAAGATGACAAGCTAGTTGTTGTGAATGACTCATGACTCATTGTGTTGTGTCCTTTGTCTCAGAAGAGCAGAGCTTCACTCAAGGTATAATGCAAACAAAAACGTGGGGGGGGCACTCATATTCAGCTTTATCCCCTATACCCCTGCATTCTGCCCTCCTTCTTACCCTCCTCATTCCTTCCTTTCCTCATCTTGTACAACAGAATCCACTCTAAGCACTGCACTGACCAATGGCGTCCTTTGTTGCAAACATTTTTTTAAAGGCAAGCTCTTCACTGAACTGTGAGTCCCCCTTGTCATAGCAAAGTAACTAAATTTCTCTTCCTAAGTAGAAATTCCTGAAAGAGGAATCTGGTCTAGCTCTTCTTTCTTAGCTAGTCCAAAATCATGCCAGTGTCATCATGAATGATTGCTGCTAGGTTCTGTGCCCACTGATGACACAATTAGTGACAGGCAAAGAAAAGTTGGTATTATTCACTTATTCATTATTTATTTAGTCTTTTAGTTAGCAAACACATGGAGCTTAGCCTAGGTGAGGCAGTTACATTTCTAAGTGCTTTACAAATATTCATTAATTTAATGGGCATATTAAACCAAAGTAATGCATATATTCATTACTCCATTGTAATCATATTATATTTTATTGGCTGTACTGCATACTGATTTAATCGGTGTATATATGAATACAGTATATCAATACAGTATATATACACAGCCGTAATAATATATTTTTTGTGGACTGAATAAATAAAATGATCATAGTTGGAAACTGAATAAATAAAGCTAATCTGTAGTTCTATAGACTATTGGGAAAATGTCACTGGTATGACATATTGACACAAACTCCTTGGATATAGAACTATTCATTAGGAGTAAAAAAAATCTTTATCTTTCTAAATACTAACAATCAGACACTAGTCAATAGTGAGAAGAATATCAAAACGAGTTTTAATCTATACTAGAAACAAAACTGTGTGCATTGTATGTCTACAAAATGCAGTTCTTTCAGGTTATACACACCAAGATGAAAACGATTAATCCATTCTCTGAACTGGAGAGTAAAACATCAAGAGCATTCCTTAAAAGTAATATAAGAGAGAAAAAAAATCGAGACCATACATTTCTCTGAGAAAATGAATTAAACATCAGGATCAATTCTGTTTGAAAGAGACCAAGGTAAGTGAGACCATCTAGGAGTCAATAAATGTGAAGTTAACAAAAGAACACTGGTACTTAGACATCCTCTTCTCAATCCTTAGACTGCATCAAAGCTTGCAACTCCTTTTGACAGGCCTTCCTCCTCCAAACAGCCACCAGCTCTAGGTCCTATAACACTGTCACAATCCTGAAGTACCACTACTTACTATTGTAAGTAATAGGAATAAGTCAATGCCATTCTCCCTTCTATTTGCCACATCTTTTCTCCAAGAGAAAAACCACATGCTGACTTCTTTTTCTTTTATCTTTTTTCTTCTTAGAATCTTATCTGTAACTGGAATAGTGTCCAGATCCTTTATACATCACTGTCCACAACACAATCTGAACTGCATTTTTTGGAAAGTTAAAAGGCATATTTTACAAAGGGTGAACAAATGCTATAGTTAAAAATGAACCATATAACTTGTGGATGGGATAGGAGGGGAAAACTGGGAGAGAGCAAGGGAAGAGGTTGATATTGTCCAAAAAGAAATGTACTCGTTATCTGACTTATGCAACTGTAATCGCTCTTTATGTCAACTTTATAATAACAATTAAAATATATATCCATTTAAAAAAAAGGCACACTACAAGCACACGATAATCTAGTTAACAAAATTATACCTGTCATTAGAGAAAAAGGGAACAAAACACATTCCTAGAGATAAGTGACTTTTCTAATCATTTTATTAAGGGTGAGTGATGTTAAAGTGTATTCTTAACATCCAGTTTGATGAGTTCAGAAGTAAATATACATCTGAAAAACCTTAACAATCAAAAAGTTCTTCCCAACTTCTTAATATATTACTATTACTACTCTGTGTGTGTGTGTGTGTGTGTGTGTGTGTGTGTGTGTGTGTGTGTGTGTATGTTGTTCTAATCAACCTCTGGAGAAAATTCACATGTTGACTTTGACCCTATCTAGTCACTGCAAGTGCCTTCAAATCCTATTTCAAAGCAATTCCTTTAAGAGTAGCTTTCACTTTAAATTTAAATGTTAGGGCTCTCAAGAGAATAGGATAAAGAAATCCAACTAACCTCTGAAAGTTTAAAAACAAGAAAGGAAAAATGACCATGTTGGATAGTGAGGCATTCTAATGTTTTCAATCAATAATAGCAGTGGCATGAAATGCAAATGAAGTATTTTTTAAAAACTGTCTTTAAGTAACAATTGTTACTTGGAAGAATAAATTATGAGAATAATCTGTTTTAAATATGCATTACTTTAATTAAGCCTACTACATGGTTGCTGGGGAAGAACAGAAAAACATACGTGAAATGGTTCCTAATTTCCCATACTGCCATACTGCCATACTGTCACCAACAGTTCCCAACTGCAAGAGTCCTTCAATAGATCAAATTCCATTAGGTCAATGGCATAGAGCTGGACCAAAGTTCAAGATCTCAAGTAAGAGAACAAAATACAACACTTATCAACCTCTTGCCTGCTTTTCAAAGTTCTTGCAAGATTTTTTTCTTTCAACAGATACTGGTTCCAGAAGAAGAGCAAACACCTCCATTGGCAAGGAGAACAGAAAAACAGAAGCAGGTGGTCAAGTAGCTCAGCTGGCAAAGCTTTTGGCAAATAGCCAATGGCCTGGATTCAGTCTTGGCTAAAGTCACCAGTGATTCCTCAGTGCACAGCTGTATGGAAGCTAGTCCCATCCAGACAAGAAATGCTTGCAAAAGACAAGAAAAGGCACTGAAGACAAACATTCATTCTATTATAGACTCCATAAATTCCATGAAGAACATTAGGCCATTAACTCATTAATTTAAAATGTTCATAGCAAAAGCAGAAGCAAGAAAGATACATAGATTCTATTTGGTAGGCCTGGGTCATATATATTAAAGAATTTATTTGAAGGTATCAAATAATCAAAACTTCCAATCCTACATACTTAGTGATCATCCCTTTCCATTTTCTTTTCAATGTCTCTGGGTATTTGCACTACTCCTTTCATAGCTCGTTTGAGTTCAACCAATCTTCGTCTTAAGTATAGTTAGGAAGCAAAATGGAGTACAACAGTAAATAATCTTTTATGGTCTTTGTAATTCTTTTAACTTCATCATGACAAAATTAAAGCTCTTGACTTTCTCTTATGCTAGCAAGCATCCTATTAGCCCTTCCTTACTCTTCACATCAATAAACAACATTTGTCCTACAATTTAATGCATATTACCTTAGTTGTAGAATACAGTAATGCTCATAATTATATCTCAGTTAATATTTTAAAACTGTATCATTCTTTTGGACCACTGAATCCAGTATGATTTAAGGCATTAAAATACTATTGCCATGAGAATTCAAAATATTTTCTCTCACAATGAAACTCATTATTTTGTGCAATTAATATGTATGGAATGAATCAGATAAAACAATGTAAGAATATTCTGTCAATTTAGACTGAAAACTTGTTTCAAAACTAATAAAAAAATAATGTTTGTAAAACAATCTGAAAATGAGTTTTGGAAACTCTAAAATATTCAATGATTGACAGTGCTTTTCATTTGGACTACACTCATTGAGAATCAACATTTTCCATATAAAGTTTTCCATGTCAAATTCATCACAACTAGTGAGGCACCAAGCTCATGTCTATAACTCTAGATACTCTAAAGGCTGATATCTGAGGGTTGCCTTCGAAGCTAGTCAGGGCAGGAAAGTCCATGAGACTCTCATCTCCAATTAACCACTTAAAAAAGGCCAGAAATGGCTGTGTGGCTCAAGTGGTAAAGTGCTAGCCTTAAACAGAAGCAGCTCAGGGACAGTCCCGTGGCCCTGAGTTCAAGTACCAGGACTGGAAAAAAGAAATTATCCCAACCATTCTAGTATTTGTGTGTGTTTATCCTGGATATACTGTTGGGTGCTATTTAAGAGAATCAGTCACTCTCTGCATGAACAACTATCACACATACAGAAAAGGTCCTTTAAAAAAAAACATTGTAAAACAGCATAGGGAACTAGACAGGGTAAACCATGCTGATGAAGATAATAACTGTGAATTCCACTTACAACTATATTTGTAAATAACTGAAGGCGAAAATCAGATGCACTTTTTCCAGTTTGGTTCAAAAGTGCATGAAAAACTGAAATTTAAAATACAGCACCCTATGTCATCCCAATACACTTACGTACTTGAATGTATTCTCACTATCTCCCTAAAGTAAGTATTCCACTGGCAGCAAGATATCTAGGAGAATGAAATTCTAAATAGGAAATTAAAGTGCCACTTGAAACAGGATCAGTTAAATCTGTAAGAGATCAAATTGAAAATTTGTGCAGTCTAAATATTTGGGGTATTTTAAAGGAAACATTTTCTACAGGGCAGAAGATAATAAATTACTCTGATTAACTCATGAAATTTCCAAAAAGTATTAAGTCAATAGATAAGGGCTACAGAATAAGGAGAAGATGAATGTCCCGCTGGAATGTTTTGCTTTTCTCCCTTTTTGTCCCGTAGCCTTGGATGAGACTTTTAGCCTGTAATCCAAAGTACAAATCAGGCTTGAAAGGAACTTTGTTTCTCAAATGTAAACACTAAATAGTCACATCTGATAAAGGAAGGGAAAGATGAATGGCCTTTTGCTCACTCACTTGCCCTTATCAAGGAATTGATAACACTGGGTGGGACTCATCAAAAACAAACATGTCGTAGAAGCAGATTAATCTGAACAGTTGAACAATCCAACTAGATACCATAAATTTCATTAACAGCATTTCCTTAAAGAGTCCCTTAGTCCTTTTAGGTCTCTCAGTTATGCATACCATTTTAAGTTCTTCAAAACTATGTTTAAAACATATACTGGTGGTACAGTAAATAGCCTAACTGTTTTCCAAAAGACAAGAAATTACACTGACGTGAACTTCAGGTTGATCCACTACTAAACACCCACAACTTACTATCAAAGTCATAGTAAATTTTAACCTTACATGTTAGAGAAACTCACAAAAGTTCTCATTCTTCTCCAAGCACAGATATTTCAGAATTGTAATTCAATAGCTTAAGCTTCTACATTTTCATATCACATTGGCAAGGCTGAATGGCTCAATTCTGGTACTAATTTCTCTCGTAAATGGAAAAAATAATTAACCTATTTCCCATAAAGAAATAACTAATGAATACAATTACAGTGTGCTTCACAGAATAGATGAGGGATGGAAAGAAAAAACTGTGGAAATGAATAGTAGTAAGAGTTTTTAAGCATGTCATATTTTATTTCACTAAATAAAATCCATGTAAACAATTATTTTTGGCTCTTTATATTTAACTGTTTTCCTTCATTATTAACGTAGTATGTCATCCATGGAAAAAAATCACACTATGTCACACAAATGATAAATTACACCACATATTAATATAGTGGAACATATTGAACTAACCAACCACAAAAGCCAGCAGCTAAAACTTTACCAAAAGTGTACATTCATCTAAGTACCTTCTACCCCTATTCTATCCTCCTATCTCCTAAGGTATTTTCTTCAAGGACTAATTGAACATTTCTCCATACTACAGATAGATGAAATTGCTCCAATGAAACTATTCCTGTCTTATTAGTTTACTAGAGGCAACCTGACAACCTACCATAGATTGGACAGCTTAAACAACAGAAATACATTTTCTCACAGTTGCGGAGGCTACAAGTTCAAGATCAACATGCTGCCAACCTTATTTCCTCTTAAGCTTCTCTTGTTGACTTGCATATGGCCCATGCTCCCGCCTGTATCCACAAGGGTTCCTCTGTTTGTGCATGCACAGCCCTGCTATGTGCCCAGTTAGACTGGTTTGGTGTCCATCCTAAATGTTTTCTTTTAACTTAGTCACGTATGTTAGGCTCTATCTCCAAATATAGTTGCCTAACCCAAAAGGGTTAGGAATTCAACTTAGGAATTTGGACAGAAAGAATGGACATAATTTAGCTGATAAGACTTTCCAAATAGAACTTAATGTAAACACTACAGGAAGTCTCCTGTGCTATGCATTCTAGGATTCTTCTAAGAAATTAAAGGAAATATCTTCTAGCCACAAGACTAACAGGAAATACCTGAAAAAAGAAGAAGAAGAAGAAGAAGAAGCAAGATACTCTCTCTTCTTGGTAGTCTTAGGGTCCTGAACAAGGCAACATGTACTTTCCATGGGAAATAAACCACAAGCAACATCTGACCTCAAATAAATACTAGGTAGCCCCTGTTTTCCTATTTCTCAAGTATGAAGAGAAGTAGTGACTTGTATAACAATTGTCAGAGTTGAAAGCAGAGATAAAAATCTAGGCAGTTGTTGCCACTGTACTTGTCATTGTACTTAAAATTACATTAAGATTTTCTAGAATTCACTTTCTGAAACAGAGAAAAATTCACGTGCAATGTGAATTCACTAAATGGAACTAACTAAATGGAAAATCCACTAAGTTCACTAAATGGAAAATTCACTAAATGGAAAAATCATAACACCATATGGAAAATATTCTATGAGCATATTAAAATGAGAATATACCAATACATAAATTCCAAATATAAAGAAAAGAAGACATACATTTAAAGACTAATGATAGGTTATTCTGGTTGTAGAATTACAGAAGGATTTTGATAGCTCTTCATCATGTTTTTTCCCCCTATATTTCTAAAGTTTCCACCATTTAGGTGCTAAATCTTCTGCTATATAGATGCAAGGGTAAATGAAAGTAAAATGTAAAGAAAATGTAAAGAAAGACCCTACTTGGTAGGTCAGAACCCAGAGGATACAGTCTCAGATCTGATGTAACTAAGCAACAAGCTTAATCACTTCATGTGGGCCTTCATGACAACCCATCTGGTCACATGTACATTTCTCATTTCACTGATACCAAAGACATCTGCCATGTCAACAGCTCAAAGGCCAACCAATGATTACCCAGAAGCCAATGTAATCCTTCTGACATTCTATACATTTGCCTGATTACTACAGTGTCAGTTTCCAATATACTGTCCAAAAACCAGAAAGGAAATAAACTGCTATAAAGTGTGATCTCCTTGGTACATGATATGACAAAAAAAAAAAAACAGTAATATGGATGATTCTATACCCTTCCCCAATTAGAGATTACTTTTCCAAGACTCAACACAACTTTTCAACTCGAAGGAAGGTGGGAAATGTCATTTCCAGATAATAGCCCTTGTACTAGATTATTTTCCATTCTTTCTTTTTAAAGACTAAGTGGTGAGGCAGCTGTTGTAAGCAACAGGCCCCCTTATCCTGTTTCCCTAAGGAATCCTTTCCTAAAGAGATTAATAGCAGAGCCAAGGAGAAGTGGCTTTGAAGCTCATGCTGCTCTTTTAAAGGCCATCAGTAGCTAGTTCAAAAAGGATTCCACTGGGAGCTAGGTTCCCAAATAATAGTTGGCCAATATTTAGAAATCACCTGCTCCCAAAGGCTAGCACATAGAGAACTGCCAAGAGAACCTAAACTAGGTGATGCTAGCAGAGGGAAAGCTTGCAAATGCTCAAGGGTAAATGCCCCACCCAGCAAAAACCCCATAGCCAAACCACTATTATGTCCAACCATGCAGTGACCAAAAGAGGTAAGTCAAGAAAGCAAGAAAGGTTATCTGTGTAGTGAGCTGCTAGGAAGGCCTGGAAGATCAGACCTGCAGTCACATTAGGCAGGTGTCCCACAGGATGTCTGACAGAACTGTGAGGCTCTCTCATGCAGATTTTCTTCCTCCTTGCCTTTCCCCACCTCTCCTCCTTTGCACCAGTTCTGTCTAGTTTTCCACTTTCTCCCTGGCTCTGCCTCAGCCTCTGGGGTATGGTCTGTACTAGACAGGACCATTCATCTACTGACTTTAAAGTCCTTCAACTGTTGAGTTGACTACAAAAATCCTTGTTTTCCCAACTCAATGACAATACACAACCTGAGATGACTCCTATCACTTAAAACAGCAACTAACTTATAAGGAGATTCCCATCAATTATAGCAGATTTCTCCATAGGAACTTTAAAAGGAAGGAGAGCATGGAATGATATATTTCAAACACCGAAAGTTAACAACTTCCAACCAACAACTTCCAACCCAGTGACGCTATCATTATCAGATGGGCAAATAAATAAAAACATTCCAGAAAGACTTGGAAAAAATTATATTAAGTGAAGTAAGCCAGCCCAAAGAAACATAGGTCCCATGGTTTCCCTTATTTGCAATAACTAGTATATGTCTGAGACAAGTAGGAAAGGTCAGATAAGTTGATGTTAGGGAAATGAACCCTAAGATAGGTATTGAAATGTTTTTTTTTCTTTCATATGATTGTTTCTAACACATAAGATTATTTCTTCGTTGCTTTGTATGTCCCTCCCCCACATATAACCCCTGCTTTCACTGTTTTTGATGTTGCTATAATTTGTGGAGGGGAAGGGAAAAAACAAATATTTAAATAGGGATACAGGTGGACCCATTGCAACAATGAGATGTACAAGTCATATGTCAAAAACGAACTTTACAACTTTGCGGGGGGAGGGTTGGGTAGGTGGGGGAGGATGAGATGGGAAGGGGAAACAAAGGAGGAGGCTACAATGCTTGATAAGAAATGTACTCATTATCTTGCCCATGTAATTGTAACCCCTCTGTACAGTATTTTCACTATAATAAAAAAAAGAAATGTACTCATTATCTTGCCCATGTAATTGTAACCCCTCTGTACAGTATTTTCACAATAAAAAAGAGTAAAATAAATAAATAAATAAATAAAAACATTCCATAACAAACAAAAACAAAAATGATTTAGCTGAATGCCAGTGACTCATGCCTGTAATCATACCCATTCAGGAGGCTGAAATATAAGGATCATGGTTCAAAGCCAGCCCAGGCAGGAAAGTCCATGAGACTCTTATCTCCAATTAAGCACCAAAAAAGCTAGAAATGGAACTGTGGTTTAAGTGGTAGAGCACTAGCCTTGAGCAAAAATAAAAGCTCAGAGACAGCACCCAGGAATTGAGTTCAAACCCTGACGTAGGCACACACACACACACACACACACACACACACACACACACACAAACTAAAAGTTAATCAGCAGTAAACTCACATTACAAAAGATGCACAAAGACATATGAAGGGGGAAGATCAACTTAAACAGGGCAACAGGGAGGGGAATACAAATCCCATCAGATGAGTAGATAAATAAGGAACAGGAAAGAATCTAACACTAATATATAAAAGAAAATGACAAGAACTACTATATAATTTTGTGGGTTGTTTCTGTTTTGTTTTTGCCAGTACAAGAATTTAAACTCAGGGTCTCCAACTTGCTCAGCTGGTATTCTACCATTTAAACCATAACCCAACCTTGATTTTTGTACTAGTGATTTTGAAGGCAGAGTCTAAGGACTTTTCTGCCTAGGCAGGCTCTGAATCAAGATCCTCCATGTCTCAGCCACCTAAGTAGGTAGGATTAGAGGTAAAAGCCACTAGCACTCAACCACTTGTATATTTTTAAGTTGACAATTTAATATTTTCATCACAAGTTGAAATATTCAACAAACAACATTCCTATGATATCAAATAATAACACTTGAAAATTAAATTATAAGAAGGTTCTCTAAAACATACAAACTGAGTCAAAACACGAAGCTATCTGCTATATCAACTGGACGTGATAAAAAGAATCTCCACCTGAACAAATTCTATGTAACTATTTTCCTTATACCTCTTGAATTATTCTGTCTGCTATTTCCACTAAATTTTAACATTTTCACATTTGAATATTTTGTTAATCATTTTTGCATACATTTCTTTCAGCTTAAGGATATATAACATATGCATGATTTAGTGAAAATTGTTGAATGTATACAAATATAAGGTCACAAGTAACCAAAACTACAAATATTTTAGGGTTACAAACCTTTTTCAATTCCTACAACTATATAAACATGAATTTTAGAAAACTTCTAGTGATGGGAGGGAAAGTGGGAGAAAATGAGGAAGAGGGTAAACAAGTTCAACAAGAAATGTATTCACTACCTTACTATGTATGTAACTGTAACCCCTTTGTACATCACCTTGACAATAAAACTTAAATAATTTTTTTAAAGTTTAAAAAAAGGGGGCTGGCGGGCTGGGAAGGTGGCTCAGTGGTAGAGCGCTTGCCTTGCATGCCTGAGGCCCTGGGTTCGATTCCTCAGCACCACATAAGCAAAAAGAAAAAAGCTGGAAGTGGCGCTGTGGCTCAAGTGGTAGAGCGCTAGCCTTGAGCTGAAGAGCTGAGGGACAGCGTCCAGGCCCACAGTTCAGGTCCCACGACTGGACCTCCCCAAAAAAGGGGGGGGGCTGGGAGCTGGCTCAGTGGTAGAGCACTTGCCTTGCATGCACAAGGCCCTGGGTTCGATTCCTCAGCACCACATAAGCAGAAAAAAAAAAGTTTAAAAAAGAAAGCTTCTTGTCATCCAAAGACAATCATTATATCTTTTTTTCTTTCTTTTTTATTGCTATTTTAAAGGTAATGTACAGAGGGTTTACATTTACATAAGTCAGGAAATGAGTACATTTCTTTTTGAACAATTGCTACCTATTCCCTCATTTTCTCACTGTTTTTCCCTCTTGACCCCCCCAACCACAAGTTAATATAGTTCATTTTCAAGCTAATGTCTAGAGAGTATCTCTGCTGCATTTGTGCACCTTTTGTCCCACCATTTCCATGCTCCCCATTACTCTCCCCAAAATAGATAAGAAAAAAAGTACAGGGGCTGGGAAGGTGGCTCAGTGGTAGAGTGCTTGCCTTGCATGCATGAGGCACTGGGTTCGATTCCTCAGCACCACATAAGCAGAAAAAGCTGGAAGTGGCACTGTGGCTCAAGTGGTAGATCACTAGCCTTGAGCTGAAGAGCTGAGGGACAGCGCCCAGGCCCAGAGTTCAGGGACCAGACAGACAAAAAAAAAAAAGAAAAGAAAGAAAGAAAGAAAGAAAAAAGGTACAGAAAACAAAAACAATGACAAAGGAGGAAAAAAAGCAAAATAACAAAAAACCTCATTTCCACTTACTGGAGCTATCGAAATGAACTCCAAGGCTATCATTGTTTCTTTGCTTGGATTTAGATTTAGTTACACATAACTGAAAAAAATAAATATTATATATCTTATAAATAGTTAAGAAGAAAAATAAGCTATTTTAGAAATGCAACTCTTAATGAGACAGATGAGGTACTTTTTCTGATTAATTATGGATTGATAGAGCAATGCTTCTAAAAAGAGCATCAATTGTACTCCTATCTAACCCTGGCCCCTACTTAATCTAAAAGCTGAGAAAACATGTTCACAATACAACTACATGGAAATTTAAGTTTGCTATAATAATATTCCACAATGGTTTGAATTCCTTCTGGGACATATGCCAAAAAAAACCTCAGAGTGATCTATCACCAAAATTATTTTTAATGATCAACTGACAACTCAATTAAGTCATCTTTCAATTTTCTGGAAAATAAAGAATTGGATGCCACATGAATTGCCAAAGTATTTGTTATCCTGTCACTGGAGTCATTAATTTTCATCAGCACCAACACCACTATTTCAATTGCTCCTTCGTTTAGATCCTAGGTATTTTTCTACCCCAGGGTTTAAAGAACAATTGGTAAAATAAGACTGGCCTTCCTGATTTCAAGAGGAAGAAGGTATATTGGGAAAGTAGAACACAGGTAATGAAGAAAGAGTATATATGAATATTGAAATCTGAAAACAGAATTACTTAAATCTATCCATATCCCTTAGTCCCAGCTCTGCACATACCCATCAGAAACTTTCTGGGCCATAAGTTCTTGCCTGAAGATTTCCACTTGATCCTACAATGCTGTGTGTGGTCCAAACTCCAAAGAACTGTGTTCTTCCCTCTTACAGAAACACAATTCTGTCTGCTTTACTTCTCATTATATCTTCCCATTAATGATAACAATACAAAATTTTTAATGACCCAATCTTGACATGGACAAAAATGTATTGGAAAAAACTCTTATACATATTATGCCCCTATTTGGCTTTGGAATCAAAACAGAAAAACCTGTGCTTTGCCCAAACCTTCCAATTATTTTACTTTAATTACAGCAATTTTTACCACTTGGAGTCTTCCAAACCACCAAGGCCTGATCCATAACAATATGGGAACTGACTCATTATAATAACCTATCTTTTAAGTACCTACCTCTCTTTCAACCAAGTGTATTTGCTCTGAGAACACTGTAGTTAGTGTTGAGATTATACATGAGACAAAAATAACTCTGATGGTGGTAGCTGCCAGTGTTTGGTTTTGAATGAAATCACTGCATAGATGTTGTCATCTAGGTGTGAGCAGCCTACATACCATTTTCAAAAGCTCGGTTGTGGTTGTCCTTTTCTGACCTAAATTGCCCTATGTGACAAGGATGGAGAGGTGGTATGAGGGACGGAGGAAAACTAATTTTCCTGCCAACCAACTTCTAATTGTAGTCATTACTGTCCAGCAACCAAACTCCTGGATACATAATCACTGCCAGAATAAGTAGCTGAGAAAAGACAGTGAAAATCTATATGCTCCTGGCAGAGCAGTACATGTCTCACTGTCACTCTAAAGCATTAGTTCAAGGAATGAATGTTCAGGAATCAGTCCTGAATCACTCCCTGCCATACCTAGCTGTCCTTGAGTGAGTAACCTTTCTGAAGAGATCTGTGCATTCAAGGTCGAATTGCCTTAGACTAAGTAGTCTTTCTGAGTTGGTAGATAACTCTTCTGAAATACAGGGATGACATAATAACAGCATCTGCTTCATGAGGTTACTATGAGGAGAAGCCGAGTTAATAATGCATTCGAAACACTTAGCCCAGGGACTGGCAAATAGAACTGTTCCCTGAACAGTTGCTGCTATTAAAATATCCTCACACATTTGTAAATCAGTTTCTCTAGAAATTAATTCATAGATAATATGTCAAATGCAACTCCAGATTTTTACATAGAAATTTGAAATAAGTCCTTTCATATAAAAGGTTTTATTTTTTCTGACATGCTTTAGAGGAAATCTAGGTCTTTGCCAGTATAGCATCCGATTCACCTGAAGAAAAATTTACCTGCTTTGCAGAAATGCTGTTTATCCCATGCTACATTGACACTATGAGTGTTCTCTTGGGCACCAGCCTTAGTTCAAGTCAAGTACACCTAATATGCATACAACCCCGCTCATACACTCATTCTCTACTGTTTTTATGTCAATAGTACCACAGCCATAGGACTTGATTGATCTAATGCATAAACTATATTAAGTAGTTAGTACTAAGACACAGAAAAATCTCAAATGCTTATTGACACCAGTAGCATTCTCTTATACCCTAAAACTTTCTGAAAACTGCATTTTTCCATCATAAATAGATTAAAGAAATATAGAAACTCAAGCACTGAATTGTAACTAAGAGCAAGTAAGTAAGACTAAGTTTGGTCACAGGATTCATTCTGTACTTCTGAAGTGAAGTTTACAGTATGCCTTTCTTATTTAACTTTTAATGGTCTTAACGTCACTCTACAGTTCAAATGAATGCAGAGTTTTACCAAAACAGTCAAGAAGGAGAGAAGAGATATTTCAGTAGGAAAGTGAGTGACTGTGAAAAATAAACAAAAATCATAAGGGCTAGTGTGTAACTCAGTGGCAAAACACCTGTCTATCATGTAAAAGGCCCAGAACTTTATGTCTAGTGCCAAGAAAGGAAAGGCAAAGTAAAAAAAGGGACAAAGGAAAAAAGAGAAAGACAGATACAGGAGTACTATCTATATCCACCAGCTCTATCAAAATCTTGTAAAACTCTACACACCTTTTTCCCAGCTTCCCACCTTACCATTTAGCCAGGAACAGAAATAGTCACCTGGAAAAAGAACAGCAGAGCCGTACTCAGCTCAGCCAAAACAAAACTGTGTCCTTATACCTTCCTCAAGTACCAGGTACTAAGTTCTACTCCGTCTACACAACCATGACATTATCTGGCTTGTTGTAGCAGTTAGTCTCAAGAAAATGATTGGTTTTTCATGCTTTGTGTAAAAAAAGAAAACCACTTTTTCTATCCCTCAGCCATCACACTTCCCTTCATGCCTGTCTTTCATCCTGCATCCAGAACCCACTAGAATCTCATATACAGCATACAAGCACACGTAAGCAGGCTGTCACTCAGAAACTTTTGTATAAATCCCAGTACGCTCAGTAATCCACAGGAAACCAGGACACGGTCCATTATAAAGTTATCTGAAATAGACAGTGACTTCAAACTAACTGAAACTAACACGGTCAAAAGATGAAAACAAATTCTGTTTGGTACAACTAGAAATTATCATTAACAGCACCCAGAAATTATCACGATATCATAAACAACACCTGAAGTATTAGGATGATATTTAACATTAATCGAGTTGGAAATGATCACAGGAAAAAATTCTAAGTATATTACCTGGTATATATAAGATAGATATATAATATAGTGTCACTTTATCATTGTGTTTGAAGAATTTTCAGCAAAACACACAGTACAAAGAGCTTTTATAGAAATGCATACACAAACCCAAAAACCCAAAAACTAACTAAATATATTTGGAGCTAAACTTCAAAAACATAACTGCTTCAAAAGGAAGTTTTTCTAGAATTGCTACATGATTTTTGACATATCAGGTCACCTCAAAATTTTTCCTCCAACTCTTACAAAAAAAAACAATTTAATGAGAGATATGGAAATAAAAATGACAGTTCTATTCTCAAGATTTAGGCAATTGTGATCCCTTTAAAATCAGGAATTTACCAGTGAAAGAAGCACCTCAAGGGTGTGATAAATATTAAACTCTGGCTATATCATTTTAGCATAAACACTTTTCAAATTAGAGTCTTCTTATTATACGAACTGCTGACATGTTGTTAGTAAACTGCCAAGCTGTCAATCCAGTTTCTAAAGGGGATGGCATGGGAAGGAGATGCATGCAATATCGGTTTCTGGTTTTAATGTGAGTCCAAAACTCTTAAATAAAACATGACTGGAAAACAAAATTCCAAAGAACAAAACTAAAAGTCAAAAGAGTTTCAACATCAATCAGAGAGCAGTTGCTTCTATCACGTAACAATAGTACATATCAGAAAACAAACCAGAAGTGGGCACAAAGTTGGACAACCAGAACCCAGATAAGGAAACAGTCAGCAAATCTCCACTCAGAACTCCCTGAAAGCTGCCAAATGATCCCAGAGCATGCAACAGACCTCAGTGGATCAGACCTCAGGAAACAAAAGCTCACAAGTAGAAGGATCATAATATAAGGCCAGCCTTGGGCAAAAGACACAATGCTCTACCTGAAAAATAACTAAAGCAAAAAAAACAGGAGATGGGGAATGTGTGGCTCAATGTGTGGTAGAATAATTTCTTACCTAGTGAGCACAAGTCCCTGAATTCAATCTCCTGCACAAGAAAGAGAAAGAGAAAGAGGGGGGGTAGGGGAGGAAGGAAGGAAGGAAGGAAGGAAAGAAGGGAGGAAGGGAGGGAAGGAGGGAGGGAGGGAGGGAGGGAAGGAGGGAGGGAGAGAAGGAAAGAGAGAAAATAAGAGAGAAAGAGAGAAAGAGGAGGGAAGGGAGGGGAGGAGAGGAGAGAAGGAAGGAAGGAAAGACTAAAAGAAGAAGGAAGAACAGGCAGAAAGAGGAAAAAGAAAAGGGAAGGAAATTGTGGAGAGGAAGGGAAAAAACAAATCATTTAAATAGGGATACAGGTGGACCCATTGCAAGAATGAGATGTACTATTTTCACAATTTAAAAAAAAAACTCAGATTTCAGATGGGTATCCATAGCCCACACCTGTATTTCTAGCTACTCAGGAGGCTGAGATCCAGAAGATCTCAGTTCAACAGCCCAGGCAGAAAAATCGAAGACAGCACAGCTCCAAAATAATCAACAAAATAACTGGTTGGGCTCCAGGCACGGCTCAAGAGGTACAGTGCCAGCTAAGCAGCCAAGATAAGCAAGTGCAAGGTCCTGAGTTCAAAGCCCAGTAATATAAAAAAAAGTAACAGCATGAGTAATGTGTTCATGTATTAAAATACTCCAATAAAGCTAGGCATAATAACTCAAACTGAATTCTTTAGCTTCTTGGGAGATGGAGATTAGAGAATCACTGCTCAAAGCCAGCCCACAGAAAAAGAAATTTCCAAGACTGCACTCCAACCAATGGCCTAGAGCTCTAGCCACACCTCTTATGCCAGCTACAGTGGAAGACAATGGTTGGAACTTGTCAGCCACAACCGCACAGGGCAGCAAGCTAGGAAGATTTCAGCCAAGAGTAGCCCAGGCTACTTGAAAATAACCAATGCAAAAGGGGCTGGAAAAGTGACCCATGCAGCAGAATAGGGAAGGATCTGGGAGATTTCACCTCAAAGCATTAGCAATGATAATTTGTAAGGAGAGTGGCAGAAGGAGGTGAAGGAAGACTTCAGTTTCAAACTCTACATTCCTCTATACCGGTTAAACTTCTAATCACAAACATGGATAAACTGTATGTGTGTGGGAAAGACAAAATTTAGAGTTCACAGCACCAAGCCTCATTTCACTAAGGAACTTGGGAAAATAATAAATGAGACCCACTTTCACCGAATGGAGAGAAAAAGGAAACAGGTCTAACTGAAATGTCATCTTTTCAACTAAAAATCTCTGCATGCAATAGCTTAGCTAGTGTAAACATCTGTTGAGGCAGAACATACAAGAACTGGAACAGCAGAGGTAGACTACAATGAGAATACAATGGTGCCCTCTGGAGTTGTGCAACAGGGTGGCCACAGGGCTATACAATACCCCTGTTCAAATGAGCAAAAGTAGTTGCCTGGCCCTAGCAACTGGCTGGACCCAGTGGCGTTCTGGCTGGCTTCCAGCTGCAACTTGCTCTCTTGACACAGTACACAAATCACATCACTGTACATGAGGCCCAGATAACAATTCCCTATACTAAGTTTAGGTCACAAACATGCAGGCCTCTCACACTACCACTAATCCTACAAATAAAAAGGCAGCCTTTCTACAGAGGACAGACCTTCTTAGAAAGGAGAAACGTAGTTCAGTCTAGTCTTTCAAACTCACCACCCAATTGCTAATGTGAGCAAGGGAGGGAGAAAAATCCTCAAGTGCTTCTTTAATGGAAAGTCTCCCACTTGGGAACAGGAGGGGAAGTAAGAGGTAAGCTCCTGACAAAGATACTAACAACAAAAGGTACTGCCTCAAACTTTATGGAATAGGGTATCATTAAACATGGAAACCAGATTGGGCAAAAGCAATTTCCAACAAATGGGAAAAGCACCCCAGCACTCTTAACAACCTAAGAGCTGCATGACCTTAGCTTTCATACCTTAGTTGAAAACCAGGAGGCATGCATACTCATTGCATGGTTACTTGATGAGATTATGGATTCCCAGGATTTAAAGTTGGGAGTTTTCACACAGGGTACCATGACAGCCACATAGCATTCCTGGCCTTCCCAATGACTTTATTCTTAACATCTCTGGTAGTTGGGGCGAGGGGTAGGAGGTCTCATCAGTTTGTGAACCACTGCTTGAAAAAAACGCAGGAGTAAGATAAGGTGTCAGCTATACATAGTAGTAGGATAATGACAGCCATGTTTACAGTAAGTCCCAAGCAAATGCTTGGGCTTTCCTGCCTTTGCTAAGCTCATCCTGTACCCAGGAATGCCCTTTCCCATTTCTCCACCTAGTTTCATTCCTATAATATCTCCCTACATTAGTTCTTACCTGCCTAGGTCAGAGGAGCCCTTCTCTGTACACACTTTTTATCACAACCTATCTGCTTCACCTAGGGCCATCACCAATGACCCCTTTCTATCTTTGCCATGCAAGTGTGAATTTATTGGAATTCATTCTCCACATTTGTGCCCACAACATAAAGCACATGCTTAATGCACAAACCCAACACATATGTAAAGAAGAAGTATTTTCAGAAGTACTGCTCCAAGCAGTACAGTACTCACCTCTTCCTATTCCCCTAGAGGTCAGCTGGTGACTCCTTCCTAACAGTGGGTCTATTTCTGTAGACATATGCTGAAATGTTAGCACGTTCTCCTAACGGGTCACATATTGGTCTGACCAATAGTATCCCCCACATAGCCTGCAAGTACTCTAACTGGTGCTGACCTCCAAATAATAATTCATTATTCTTATAATGCAGTTGAGACACCAGACACTGGTGCCTCATGCCTATAATCCTAAATTCAGGAGGCTGAGATATGACTGATGATTGCAATTCAAAACCAGGCAGGACAGGAAAGTCTGTAAGACACTTAGCTTCAACTAAGCACCAAAAAAAAAAAAAAAGGAAGTAAAGCTGTGATACAAGTGGTAGAGCACCAGCCTTTAGCAAAAAAAGCTCAGTAACAGCAGCCAGGCCCTGAGTTCATGTCTCAGAACCAACACTAAATAAATAAATAAATAAATAAATAAGTACTTGATCATTTACATGGCTTCATGAAACTGTTCTCACTCAATCGTGATCATTACATGTGGATAAGCAAGTCCTATTGTCCCTGTTTACAGAGCAATAATGTAGTCTTTCCTGTACCATTAGAAAACTAGACAAAAAAATACCTGACACGATCTATAAAAATGAGTTTTCAAAAACAAAACCCTGTAGCCACTGCGAGCTGGTGGCTCATGCCTATAATAGTAGCTACTTGGAGGTTGAGATGGGGAATCTCCATTCAAAGACAGCCCAGCAGAAAAGTCTATGAGATTTTTATCTACAATAAACTACCAAAAACCCAGCAACAGTTGTGGCTGAAG
>NW_012267288.1:8753108-8766256 GCF_000151885.1 Dipodomys ordii | reverse complement strand
GAACACCCTGCACTAGTAAGTGTTGAGGCTGTAGTTGATCTGGGGAATGTAGCCGAGAAGTATAAGCTGCACACTACTATTCTGCACCAAAGATGGAGACCAACTGGTACTTGATAAGGATATACAATCAGAAATCATGTGGTAAATGGCCAATGTTCTGCCAATATAGAAAATAAGCACACAGGGCAAACTGAGATAATCCTTCAAAGAGCAAGACTGGGCAGTCTTGACCTGTCACAGTTTCTTTAAGCTCCAGCAGTCACTTTATTTTCTGTACACCTTAATGGTCTTATCACTAAAAAAAGAAAAACGTATTCCATCCTCTTATAAGAGGCTAAAAGGATCAAGCAGGACAAGTGAGAAAGCATCCGAGTAGTAAAATAGCACATATAAATGGAACAGGGTATTATCATTCTACACACAGGAAAGTGGTGACTTCAACATTCTAGTCATATTTTGTCCATCAGGCCTGACAACTTCACAAGGAAGTTGGAATGTGTGTCACCATCAGTAAGCCAGCTAGGACAAAGGTCATTTGAAATAAAAGGCAGTTTAAAAAAAATTTACTCTAAAATTGTACAGTGGTGTTATTGTTAGCTCTCCCTTGTACTACCACAGATTTCATCCCAAAGGACAGGCAGGATTCTCCTTCCATGTGTGCTAGTTTCACAACCTGCACCTACCCATATTAGGAATGTACGGTATTATACTGTCTTTGCTACCTAAGTTGAATACAGATTTGTTTATAGATCACCTGATAAATAACATAATATTGCAAGATGGGTAAGAGTTTTCCATTCCTGGCTGTAGTGCAGAGGCTCAATCTTAGTGGCACATCTAAGACAAATGGCTCAAGCCCTGGCCTCCTAGAAGTGCACCCTGCTCTCTGAGTCTCTATCCACAATCCCACAACTCAGCACAAAGATTTCAAGATTAGGGGCTGGGAAGGTGGCTTAGTGGTAGAGCGCTTGCCTTGCATGCATGAGGCCCTGGGTTCGATTCCTCAACACCACATAAGCAGAAAAAGCCAGAAGTGGTGCTGTGGCTTAAGTGGTAGAGTGCTAGCCTTGAGCTGAAGAGCTCAGGGACAGCACCCAGGCCCAGAGTTCAGGCCCCACGACCGGACCCAAAAAAAAAAAAAAAAGATTTCAAGATCATAGTAACCTGTATGAGTAGTCACTTTAACTCACTGGATTTTGCCAGATCTCAAAAGAGATCTGCAATATCCACTGTGAGTTCTGTCAATCACTTAACTTCATGGACACCCTGTATCCTCACACTACCAATAACAAACCTAATAATCCCAAAACAGTATAATATGTGACAGTATAACACAGTGTTTGCACTGTGAAATCTATCAGCAAATCATAGCTTTGTAGTTCATTAATCTTCTGATCATGTCCAGGAACTGCATCATTTCTGTGCCTCAGTTTCTCATTTGCAAAATGGGGATAAGGACAATAGGTACATCATGTATGTAATACTTTGGCACAGTGCCTAACACAATTAAGAGCTCAGAAAATGTGCTATTATTATAAAAATGAGGTGCTGCTTATAATAATTCCTGTCATCACAAAACCTGGTGGCACAATAAATTCAAAATCAAATTAAAATCAGTACCATGAGGGCTGAGATGGTGGCTCAGTGGTAGAGCGCTTGCCTTGCATGCCTGAGGCCCTGGGTTCGATTCCTCAGTACCACATAAGCAAAAAGAAAAAAAAGCCGGAAGTGGCGCTGTGGCTCAAGTGGTAGAGCGCTAGCCTTGAGCTGAAGAGCTGAGGGACAGCGCCCAGGCCCAGAGTTCAGGCCCCACCCCCACACCCAAAAAAAAAAAAAATCAGTACCATGGCCAGGTGCCGGTGGCCTGTAATCCTAGCTACTCAGGAGGCTGAGATCTGAGGATCATGGTTCAAAGCCAGCCAGCTCAGTAAAGTCCTTGAGATTCTTTTTTTTTTTTTAAACCAGGGCTGAGAACCGAACCCACGGCCTTGCGCGGGCCAGACGGGCGCCCTTCCGCTGGGCTAAACCCCCAGCCCCTTCCTTGAGATTCTTATCTCCAATAAACCACCAGAAAACCAGATGTGGCGCTGTGGCTCAAATGGTAGAGCACTCGCCTTGAACTGAGGAGCTCAGGGACAATGCCTAGGCCCAGAGTTCAAGCCCCACAACCAACGACAACAACAACAAAAAACATCAATACCAAGTTAAAAATGTAAATACAAGCACCTTTTCATTGTGCTTACTCAGTAAAAGTGCAGAGGTTGTTCTTAGAAATTATCAAAAGGACAGTAAGGACAGTTCTCTTTTAGAATATTCCAAGTACCCTGTATGGGAGAGTGGTGAAATTTCAAAGATATATACAGGAACTTGCTTACTTATTAGATAAACAAAAGTTATCCAATAGATATGATATGAGTATCAGAAACAAGTGGTAAGGGAAAGAGGAGATCCCCAAAGATTTTTGTACACATATTTGGTTTTAATTCTTTTTTAAAAAGCAATTAATACTGACACTAAGAGACAAATAAATCCTTTTTCTAAAGCCAAGCATGAGACAGACTGACATCTGTCAGTTACCTTTCTTTTAGACCTGTTTAAAACTTGATGCTGAACAAATAAATTTAAATATGTACACCAAAATACTAAGAAATTATAAAAGTCAGGGCTGGGAAGGTGGCTCAGTGGTAGAGTGCTTGCCTTGCATGCATGAGGCCCTGGGTTCGATTCCTCAGCACCACATAAGCAAAAAGAAAAAAGCCAGAAATGGCGCTGTGGCTCAAGTGGTAGAGTGCTAGCCTTGAGCTGAAGAGCTGAGGGACAACGCCCAGGCCCAGAGTTCAGGCCCCATGACAAGGAAAGAAGAAAGAAAGAAGGAAAGAAAGAAAGAAAGAAAGGAAGGAAGGAAGGAAGGAAGGAGGAGATAAATTATAAAAAGTCAATACCAAAACCTTCATAAATTACAGCCACAATTACTTTTACAGCTAGAAATTATCCTCATGAGAAAATCCTGACAAATTGCTTTAAATATATTCTTTCTGAGTTAACCTAAGGAAAAAAAAAATTCTTTAGTCATTGTGATGTCCCTGTGTCTAATAAAACTTCTGTCTCCAGCAATTACCTACTTGCAAATAATTTTAAATGTCTTTGTATAGTAGCCACATTTACTGAGCTCATGAGGCCTTTTTTCCTACCCTTGTCTCATTTTCATTTGCACAGCTGCTTCTGTAAAATAAAAACAAAGGAATTTTCCCTTTTGGTGGCCACTCCTCTGCTGCTTTGTGCAAGTCTTTGTCTGATCTCCAGAGAACTTCAGCCAGAAAGGAAATAGCAACGCAAAGTGGGGGAAAGGAGTCTGATTTTTTTCTCAGAAGTCACCATTTCTCAGGTGGAAAATAAGAATGTCATGCCATGATGACATTTTGCCTTGTGTCACAATGATTAATAGTCCTAATTTTTTCCAATTAGAGGAGCAAACGCAAGCAGTCAGTGGAATCTGACCAATCTTGCACAGGGTAGCCAGTGAGTGATATAATTTGGATATGGAATGAGATATAAAAAATAATGCTTTTCCTTTTGACAGTAAAGTGTAATATATTTCTATTTCTTCGCTTCTTTTTGAATAAAAGCAAAAAAGAAGGCTTCAGAAAAAAAAGAAGCTATTATCAAATCTGACCTCATAACCAATGCTTTCTTCAAATGTTATAATAAGACAGAAATAGAAGACAAGGTTTACTTGTCATTAACTTGAGTAAGTTAATGACACTGACAATGTCTTAGAGGGGAGAAGAAGAAAAGGAGTAGGTTTTGCACAGTATTTTTCCAAACACCAAAATTCACAGAACCAAATTCTACTGCTGAAGAACTTCTAGGTAACACATAAAGCTACAAATGTAGTAAAGTGGTAGGAAAAAACAAACAGCATAAACATGAGTCAGGTCAGTTACCTGAACACAAACCCAAATAATTCCAACTATATGATATTCTAGAAATACACTGATACCTAGTCAGAACACACAAGGAAATTTCTAACTTGTAATGAATTTGAAGAAAACCTAAGTCTCTCATTTAATGGCGAAGTCTCTAAGAAATTATATGCTTTGCCTGAGTTCATACAGTTATTACAAAAGAACCAAAATTAGAACAACAGGCTCTATTTTGGTAACAGGAGTTTTCCTGTTAAACATTTCAAACAGGTACTTTCATAGATGATGGCATCAATGTTTTTCCAGGCACAAACAGCTTTATTACCTCAATAGTTTAAACTGTGCCACAGTCATATGTCCTGAAAAACACAGTAATTTCATGATAATTTATATCTACCAAACCAAAAGATTCCACTATCACTTGAAAGTACAAAGATGTCAGCTGATGAGGAGAACAGTTACTACAAAACTTATTATAAGCCAGGCACCAGTGGCTCATGCCTGAAATCCTAGCCACTCAGGAAGCTGAGAGCTGAGGATCACAGTTCAAAACTAGCCAGACAGACAGATCTGAGAGACTCTGATCCCCAATTAATCAGCAAAAAGAGGGATCCGAAGGTGTACCTCAAGTGACAGAGTGTCAGCCTTGAGTGGAGAAAGCCAAATAATAACAAGAGACCCTGAGTTCAAGCCCTAGTACCAGCACACACACACACACACACACACACACACACACACACACACACACACAATACATACATACATACATATATACATATATAACATATACAAAATAAAGCTATTATAACAGATTTTAAGACTTTATCTGCAATAGTCCAGTTTAATTTCAAGGTCTTCTGCCAAAGTACTTTCAAACTTTGTTTTTCATTGTAAACTTTAAAAAATAATAAACTTTTATATACAACCTCAAAATTAATATCAATAAAAGTGATATTTGATTGCAATACATTTAAGATTCAATGTTATATTTGCTCAGTATTACTTAGTTGCCCATGCTATACCACTACATCAACTGAAAACTGCTATCTATCCATCAAGTAGACATAATTTGTAATGTCATACAGAGAACACAAAAAAATTATGCCTAATAAAATATCCCAATGAATAATGCTACTCTAGCCAAAGCAAAAATAATGAGATGCTCTACATAGTAAATATAATTTCTTCTCAATATTATAGAATTGGTTTGTTTTGTTTATACCATACAATAAAAATGGTAGTTTTCACCAATGGCTAGCTGCTTATTTTGGAAGACTTTTGTTTCTGGTTTTTGCCTTCATTTTTTATGGGACTGGTGATTGAACTCAGGGCCTCATGTTTATTGGGCGAGCACTCTAACACTTGAGTCACTCCTCAGCCCTTTTCTGCCCTGGGTATCTTTGAGGTTGAACCTTCTTTCTTTGGTTAAATGCTGGGACTGGCCTGGGTTGTAATCCTCTTATTTATGCTCCTCTATGTTGCCACAATGATAGGTGTGTGCCTCCATATCCAGACATTGATTGACATGGAGTCTTATAAACTTCTTTTTGCCAATGCTGGACTCAAATAGTGAGTCACTATATCTCCACCTCCCAGGTGGCAAGGACTACAGACTTGAGCCATCACATCCATCTTGTTTCTGTTTTTTTGATAAACAACTTGCTTCAGATCTCAGGATACTCTTATTCTGAAGAGACTAATAACAACAACAATAACAACAACAAGCATTAGTAGAGTGGCAAAGGGTTTTTGTTGAAAAGTTGCATCACTAAAAGGTTGGAAAAGTACCCCAAAGTTGCAGGAAGCTGAAAAGGCCAAAGATTTAGAATCATCCAGAGACTGTCTGTAATTGACAATTACATGCTGGCCAGAGCATATGATGAACAGATGTGCCTGAACATCTTCTGAATTTAAATGGAGACCAGCAGGCACACTCTTGTAGATCCATGATTCGTAAATATTCTCCAAAAAATGTAGACCTGAACACACCGACTCAGATAAAAATCTTTTTAAATTATTATTATAAATAACTACTTATGTAGGCAAGGTTATGCTAGGAGTAGAAAATGAAAAAAAAATCCAGTCTGTCTTCATGAACTCAATGGTTAAGAGTAGCTTTCTGGGTAAAATAGCATTCACAACCTTTCTGCTTTTATTCTCATTTCAATTTTTAAATGGCATTTTTACATGGACCAGAATGAACAGATCCAGAATTACAATTTCCAATTGTATATGCATCTAGTTTCATATACTTGTGATAAATTCTATCACTTCCTCACAACCATCCAGCTTCCTCTGGGTTAACACTTTGGAAGATAAGGGCCTGAGTAGTCCTCATTTACTCAAAGCCTGGTGTACACATGCTAGACACGCTGTTATACATCCTTAACAAGTAACTATTACACACTGAGCTTGAAGTCTTCTTCCTCATCCACAGAACCCATTCATTCATTCATCCATTCTTTTCTTCAGTACATGTCATGCCTACTACAAGCTCTGTGTTTCCCTTTACCTATCTTGGATGTCAAAGCTGAGCACAGCATCTGTGGCCTCAGGATCTCATGAAGCTGTGGCAAAGGTAGACAGTTTCAAAACAGCAAAGTGAGGGTCCTGACAGAGACAGCTGCAGGACACAGATGCAGAACAGAAGAGGGAAGTTTTCATTTACTATGGCAGTCAGAAAGAGAAAGTCTTGGAGAAGAGAACTTACAGGTAGGCTTTCTTGGTAAAGAAGTGAGAGAGGGGTGGTTGTCCTGTGCAGAATTCCAGCTAATACTAAGGTGGTATGGCACCTCTGAGGAACAGTAAGTTAAGTCCCCAGGATGAAGGACAGGCACAATAGAAGGAATGCCCAATACTGGACAGATCTGCACATTTAGAAGGGCCTTGGTTAGCCATAAAATGATTCGAGTTACTTAAAATTTTTCCCTCTGCCCTCCCAAAGTGAACCACTTCAACAAACTGGCTTAGAAAAAAAGTAACTTGTGGCTTAAATGCATAATACATAGATGATATAGAAGACCTGAGCAGGAAGGAAACAAATCAAGAGGCTACAACAGTAATTCAAACAGAAGACATGCCTCTTCATAACACCTTGGGCATATTGGTACCTTGGCTGTACAGGACAAGGCAACCTGAGTATCAAGAGGCAGAGCAAGGAGCCTCAAGTCTGTATAGCTCCAGGGTTGCCAACTCTAGACCCACAAGCATCAGAGTGCCTCAGGTTCCTCTGTCAATGCTGATCCTCCCTCCTTTCCAGCGCTCCTCCTTCCAATCAATGCCCCTCACTGTGGACTTGATCCTTACTCCAGCCAGGGTGCCTCTCTGTTGCTGGTTAGATCTGGCCAGAGGAGGGCTAAGTCCCTCCTCACTCGTGAATGCACACTTTTATTCTCTTCAGGGTACTCAGCCCAGTTTTGCAACTTGGCTCTCATTTTCCTGTTCTCTCTACCCTCTACAACCAACTCCATCTCCTCATGCTCTCCCAATCCCCTCATCCCTCAACCACACAGTGGCCCCTCCAGCATGACTAGACCCCATTTAGAGATACACACAGCATAAACTCTCATCGTGACCAGGAAAGACTATTGCTAAAGCAAAAAGACAAGACAGAGACTTATGTCAGAAAAAGAATGGTTAAGCAATCTCTTCACCACTATGCATAGAACCTCAGAGCCTGCAGCTTTGTCTCCAGATTCTGGCCCTGGGCTTTGTATAGGAGTGCAGTGCCCTGAGAGGGTCCTGACTCAGATACACAAGTGACCATACCACAGCCCTTCCGGCAGGGTCCCCTTGAACAAATGAGTTGCTATGCCTATTCATCTTGTTAACTTTTCCTCTGCTTGCCGACTCTCAGTTTTCAGTCATTTAAACCTGATACTACAATTTTTATTTGTAGCCCCAAATTCTGAAAGAATCAATACTGAATCTGTCTCCCTCTGCCCAGTCTTAGAAGGAACCCCCCCCCCCACACACACACTTACACCAGGATAGACCATTGTCCAAGATATTTAACATAGGTCAGGTGACAGGAAGAAGGGGGGCAGGGAGAAGGGAAACAGAAATTACCCAGAAGGAAGAGGAAGAAGACTCAATCTATTTAAAGTACCATTCCATTCAGGTGTTTATGTTGGACAATCAGCAGCAGCTAGTGACTCATGCCTTTGGGGAGTATTTTCAAATGAAACTTCCATCCTATTGTACAAGTTCTGAGTTCAGCAGGATATGAGACACTCCCTCCCCAGAGCTATTTCCTCACACAAGTGAATATTATTCCCATCCTAAGTCCTTATCTTCATTAAAAGGCTTGAGGGGGAAATATCTGTCGAAATCTTTACATTTCTCAGTTATCCAGGTATGCACTGTTTCACTAAGTGAACTTCGAAAAGAATGAAGATAACGCTCACCTGGAAGAAATGGATCAATTTAATGAGATAAAGTGTGAAACATTCTCTGTCACTTGTCCAGGGATTCAGTACTACACGTCTTTAGATATTCATCAATCTAGTACAATGTCTTACTTGTAGAAGACACTCCAGAAATAATCATCCCAAAACACCTTCATATTTGTCACCAGAGTGAGGGAAATACAAGTGAACCTTAAGAGATACACTAACTACTTTCACTTATTGAAGTACAGCAGAATGAATGAAACAAATTTCCCCAAATAGTGTTTTATTCTCCCTTCTCACACAGTGAGGCCCTAAAAGTTTCATAGACTTGCTTTAAATGCTAACCTAGATGGATAAATTTGCCATCCCATGATCTTTTAAGTAATTACTGCCGTAAGAAATGTAATATTTGCAGGCCCTATTTATTTTGGGTAGCTTTGAATGTACCCAAAGTGATGAGAAACTCAAGACAAAATGAGCAACTTTCCAAAACTTCCATTAAATAAATGGAAGCCTATAGTTATTAGTAGATGACCATCTTCAAAGTCTGACTCAATTAAGTTGTATTTACATGGATGCACCAGGAGAATTAGATCTCACAAGATAGAAAGAGCCTACACTAATTATATGAATAAACATTAAAGTTGATGTTTCTGTTTCTATTTACTTTGTCCCTCTTTCTAGAATGCCAACCATAGTAACCTGGGGTTTAAGTTTAGGCTACAATAACAAAACACTAGAGGCTAAGCAGCTTAAACAATAGAAATTTGCTTTCCAACAGTTCTGGAGAATGGAAGTTACAATCAAGGTTCAACAAACTTCATTCCAGGTCAAGGCTGTCTTCCTGGGTTATACACAGCCATCATTTTCTTTCCTATTCACAAGATCATTCTAGAGTATGCTGAGAGCGAGAAAGCTCTATAATATCTCATAGAGATATTAATCAGATCAAGGGCCCACCTTTATGACTTCTTTTAATCCTAACTTCTTCCTTTCTCCAAATATAACCACACTAGCGGCTAGGGGTTTATACATGAATTTGGAAAAAAAATACATTCAATCCATAAGACACATGAATAAGTAATTGTTCCTCATAAGTGTTCAATAAAACCTCCTAAAGTTGTTGACTTTTTGTGTTGAAAGGTTTCTCTTGCATAAATTATCCCAGAACCCATAGTCTCACAGGACAGAGTGTATAGAACAACGCAAAATGTGCGGACTACCATAAGACTTCTGAGCAAGCACTTTATGGAAAAAATAGCATTTTTATCTTAGGTGAATTCATTTGAAGCTATTTTTCAAAAACAGATTAAGGCTCTCTTTCAAAGACATATGCCCTAAGGCCATCTGAAAGCAGCTTCACAGTAGCTCTTGCAGAAGGAAGAGGACAGCAACATCACAAGTAATCAAACTGGCATGGCAAGGAAAGCCACTATAAAACTTTGGAACAGAATACTTCCTGGATATAAAAGATAAGCTAAATTCACACTGTCCCTACTCAACTTCCAACAGTCTAACCTGTAATCCTGAGAAGAAACCCTGTGTGAGAAATGGTGCTTGGCTTATAAAACAGTTTATGTAAGTTTCTTCTCTCTATAAAATGAGTTCACATTAATTTCAGAAGTTATTAAAAAGTACAAAGACAAATAAAAATGGAAGCAGCCCCTCCTCCTCAATTGTAACCATTGGTTGCATTAATACTGCAATTATTTGCATCATAATTCTTTACTTCTTGTATATTCCTATTTAAAATTCATTCAAATGACTTCTATATTTATATATGTATATGTATGTGCATTATACATATATTTGTATACACACATTTCACATTCATACACATATATTCTCTGCTTGAGGCCAAGGACATAAATAAATGAGATGGTCTTCCAAATCAAATTTTGTGAATTATTTATAGAACTATTAAAAGAAATTCAAGTACAATTATTATAAACATAGTTCTCTGTTTAAAAATTAGCAAAGAAGCAAATATTTTCTGAATGTACAGTTCTGTACAAATCTTCCTGTCTTTCTTAGTGCTTTTCATCTAGACTTCTACAGAAAACTTCAGAGATTGCTTCTCAGTTCATTATTTACAGAACTGCTCACTCAGGTTTTTGGATTTTCCTATTTCTTCAAAAGCCTACCTAAATCCTGACCCTATTATCTATGAAGCTCACAAATTCTTCTAGGAACTTTGACTGCCTCAGGAAAATAAAGAACAAACCAGTTCCTCTCTCAGGATGGCGGATGGTATTTTGTCTGGTTATTTTTACTTGCTTTCCATACATACATGATAGTGCCCCCAACCTGTCTAATTCTGTATGACAAAAACAAATAGGATTATTCCATTTTGGAGGGAAAGAAGGACATGAAACCAAATTTTTAATTTCTGCTTAAAGATTTCAGGAAGCTATTTTTAGATTAATACTTAGTTAATACTCTAATTAAACTAGACAATAAATTGCTTAATTTACAACAATGTTCCACAACTTCAGGGAGAAGTGGTTATCAAAGACACCCAGGATGGATTTCAATTTTATATGCAGCAGGATTCACCTTCCCCTCAGCCTTCTCTCTGTACATTCACAGGAGACATGAATGGAATTGGAGAATAAATATATACATGTTGGTTAATAGATTCCAAAAGCCTCCTATGTAAATGTCATGCTCGCCTCTATTTCTCACCATCTGAGGAAAAGAAGGCATGTTTCAGTCCATTACTAAATGCCAGGTACCTCTTTTCCAGATTTATTGCTTTCCCCCTTCATAGAGATGCAAATGCAATCACTAATGCAACTTGATTCTGCTTTGCAAGGACAGAACTAAAGATAAAGGTGTGGTTCATTCCACTGCCAGGTGTTGGTTCAATGGCTTACAGATGTGCACATCACCAAGGCAAAGTTGCTATACTAAGTCATCTTACAACAATGTACTCAGGTTCTGGGCCACTTCAGAGGAGATTATCTTCTATTTCCACTGCTTCCTTCTCTATTACTAATGGAGGGTAAAAAAAATACTCAGTAGGTTTTGTTATGAAGTACCCCACCACCACCATGGTACTGAAGTTTGAAATCAGGATCTGTCATGTGGTAGGCAGGTATTCTCCTACTTGAACTACATCTCTCCAAACGTTTTGCTCTAGTTACTTTTCTCAGATAAGGTCTTCTCCTTTTTTTTTTTTTTTTTTGACATAGGACAGCCTCTGACTACAATCATCCTACATGCACTTCCTATATAGCAGGGATTACAAGTATAAATGATTGTCACTCACCGCCACACCAAAAACTCACTTTAATGAAATTACAATCCACTTTTACAGACTCCATTCCATTTAGTTACCCACCCAGCTTTCTTCCTCAATGTTCTAGAAGTGGTCATATTTCCATGAAAATAAAAGATGGAACAGAAAGGAAAGCATCATAAGTGCTTAGACAGTTACTTCAAGTTCAATGTACTGCCAAGCCCACTAAACTGGTAAGGTGAGGGGCAAAGGGTTGTTCTACAATGTTCCCAAGCACTAAGTTAATAAAAGTCACACTTGTTAATAAGGGAAAGCAGAGAGAAGCTACCAATTCATTTTCTTTCCCCTTTTCTCCCAGAGGCACAGTTGACAAATAAAAATGATACATATTTAAGTTGTGCAACCTGATATTTTGATGTACATACATTAATTGAAATAATTATTACTCTCAAACTAACATACCTCTCATTTTGCAAGATCACCACCTTTTATGTCTTTTATAATAAGAACACGTAAGCCTTTACTCTCTTAGCAAATTTTGAGTATACAATGCATTATAAACTATTGTCATCATTTTTACTTCCCAACTATTGTCATCATTCTTACTTCGCAATCACTTGGTTTCAAGATTGAAATACTATAATGTTAAGAATTCTATATTTTGACAGATTCCCAGGACTCACATTTCTAATCCTAGCAATTCAGGAGACTGAGATGCAGAGAATCACAGTTCAAAGCCAGCTTAAGCAGAAAAGTTCAAGGTTCCATCTCCATGGTTCAAGTGGTAGAACACCTACCAAGTAAGCAAGCTAAGCAAGGAAAAGACCCTTTAAAAACCAAACCAAAAAAAAAAACCCCTCAGTACCAACAAAATGAAACAATTAACAAAACTACACAAGATTTCAGTATTTGACATGTGGTTTTAAGACATAGAATATATTTACTACATACTAAAAAAGAAATCAATACATTAAAAAAATCTCTTCCTTTGGTAAGTTAAACATTTACCCATTTTGTTAAATGTCTGTAAGCACTTGCATGCTATTTAAGAGATATATAAATTTTGTTTTTAAAATACTGTTGCTGAATTGTTTTCCAACATCCTTCTCAGGAAATAGCACAAATGTGCATGAAATATTGGTTTGGGAGAAAACTGTCACAAAAATATAAATAACTGACACTTTTGTCAAGCAATATACTAGTAGGAAGCAAGAAGAGACATAAAATTTTGTAGGACCGACTCTACATGGACAGCTGATATTTCTTTAGAGTCTTCTGCACCATATTAATAAAGTGTTTTGAGATGACTACTCTGGAAATTTGGAATCTGTCACTTTAAAACTTGGAAAAAATAGGCTGAGTACATAATCCAGGAGAAAACAATTAACAAAGTCTCATTCAAGGCTCTTGTTTCAGTCACCACACATAAGCCAAATGAATCCTGGGAGAGAACAAGGGTAGGGGTGACATTGTCCAAAAAACAATGTAGTTTTTACCTGATTTACACAAGTGCAACTGCTCTGGACATCTCATTTATAATAACAAGAAGAAAGGAAGAAAGAAAGAAAGGAAGGAAGGAAGGAAGGAAGGAAG
>NW_012267288.1:8726942-8752738 GCF_000151885.1 Dipodomys ordii | reverse complement strand
AGGAAGGCAGGTAGGAAGGCAGGCAGGAAGGAAGGCAGGCAGGCAGGCAGGCAGGCAAGGCAGGCAGGCAGACCAAATGAATCTTTGGGCCCAGAACTTCTGTCCTGTCCCTCAGACCCATTTTCCTCTAGATGTTGCAGGTATATGCAGAAGTTTTGCACGTAAACCAAACTCAAGGAGGCCAAACAAATGCTGAGTCTCATCCCATAAATCTGCTTCACCTAGGGAAATGAAATTCTCAGTTGCTAAATGAGTGACATCTGTATTTACTGGGTAGTGATAAGGGTAGAGCCCTCTTGATAAACTAATACCATTATGAAAAGACACAGGGAGAGCTTGCTTCCCCTCTGACCTATCCCGTTCCCACCACATGAGAACACAGGAGGATGTCTATCTATCTGCCAACCAAGAAGTCAATTGGCCTGCATTGTGAGAAATACATTTCTGCTACTTAAACTTCCTAGTCTATTCTATGTCTCTTGTAGTAGCCTGAGTTCACTAAAAAATGTTTCTCCACTTCTCACATCCAATTACAAAGCCTTGTTGCTTTAAATTCCTAAATATATTTCAAATTCAGCCACATGATTATTTTTTTAACAAGGCGGTCCTTGAACTCACCTCCTACTGCTTCAACTTTCCCAGACATTCAACCACTACAGAGCTGGGATTATAATAAATAAGCTTCAGGCACTTACTTCTCACATACACTACTATAACCCCTTATGTGTTTTTATGCCACCTCTCTTCTTCATAAGCAAAAAAGCCTATGTTTTAAGTTTGATCCCCGTCATATTTCCAACAAAAACAACGAGAATTTTCTGATAATGTTCTGATCAAGGAATTACTCATTTGTATGTTGACCACATCATCTCTTTATGCTACACATTTTATGTAGCTTATGTACATTAATTTTTTGTCATTCTACACTCGAATACATTTTAGAAATATTTATGAAACATTCTATTGTATGATACTCTGAGGTGTTCATAAACAAAAAACTGATTAAAGTATCCTATATTCATTTATGTTGTTTCAGGAAACAAGAGAAGTTTTCTGCACAGAAAGTGTGTTTGGTTTTTTTTAACTTTTATTGTTGTTGTTGTTTTCACATAAAAAGGAATAGGATGACCAATTCAAACTTCTCCTAATGACTATCACATCAGACAATGCAACAAAGTGGCTCAAAAAGCAGAGCTCAAACTTCTTAGAATCTAACCACTTTCTGTGGGATTTCAGACAAGTTACCTAAATCCTCCATGATGCAGTTCTCTGTGAAATATGAGTGGACTGTTCAGTCTTTCCACATGGAAATGACCAGAAGACCAAATGGCAATACAATACAAGCTCTCAGAAGTGTGCTCGGCATAAATTAAGTGTTCCACAGATGTTATTTGATATATAACATGTAAGTATATCATATATTTACACTATATAAAGTATACATATGAAACTTCTGAGAGGCTCAGGATAATAACCAGTATAATCAGTGTCATTAATTTTATGGCACCAATATTACCAAAAGGCATTAATATATTTTTGGAGATTTTTTAATTAGGTCTATACTGATATTTTTTATTGTGAAAATAATGTACAGAGGGGTTACAATTACATGGGCAAGATAATGAGTACATTTCTTATCAAGCATTGTAGCCTCCTCCTTTGTTTCCCCTTCCCATCCTATACTGATATTTTTTAAGACTAAAATGTGTCATAGTTGTTCCTTTAATAAGTTTAAATTAATTTAAATGGAGATAGGTTTGAAGAATTGTACTGCTTTTTTCTTACATTCTCTAGCCAAATAAGCATACTCATTCTGGTTTATTAAGAAAACAAGTTACACGTCAGATGCCAATGACTTACATCTGTAATCCAGCTACTGAGGAGGCTGAGACCTCTAGGATGAAGACTCTCTAACAGAAGAGTAGAAAAGTCTGTAAGACTTGCTCTCCAATTAATCAGCAAAATGCTAGACTAAAGACATGGCTCAAGTGGTAGAGTACCATCCATGAACAACAAAGATGATTTTTTTAAAAGGGACCCTGAGTTCAATATCTGATATCAGTCCAAAAAAAGAAAGGATGGATGGAAGAAAAGGAGGAAGGGAAGGAGTGATAGGAAAAGAACAGAAGGGAAAAGAGATGAAATTACCCTATTCACCCATCACTGGGTTACTCTACAAATGAGCAGCAACATAAAAAAAAAGAAAAAACAGTAGAAGGAATGGTGAGTGGTGATCCTAGCATTAACAATATACTCAGTAGATTTTATTAGCATACATTACCTACACAAGGAGAGATTTCATCCTGACATTTCCAAACATGTATTCAATGTATTCCAATAAATTCTCCCTTTCTATCACACTCTCTTACTCCCCTCCTCCTTTCTTAATGCATTTCAAAAGGTTTCACTGTTTTAATTTCATACTTGGCATTCCATTTAGACAATATCCATCCTTTTCCACGCTCATTATATAGCCCAACTCCCCCCCCCTTGCTAGTTCCACTCTTATTCTTATAGAGACAAGAAAGTACTGTCATAGGAAATTATACAGAAGAGTCCCAAACTTGTCATTATGAAGTTGATCCCAATCCTTGAGAAAGTATCCTAGTAGGAAACACACATGTACTTGAGCAATTAACACAATGTATGTGGTAGCTCTGAATATTTGTTCCATCTTCAATGAGAAATATCATATAAAACAGATCCTCCCACTTTGAAATAAATACATGAAATTCTAAGTGCAAATAAATACAAAAATCTACTCCTTACCAAACACCATGAAAAGAACTTAACAAAAAACTAAGAAGGCTTGAGTTCTAATCCTACTAGTGTCATACAGGTGGCATTTAAAAGAGTGTTTTTCAAACTATGAGTCAGGACTCATTAATAAGACAATTAAGTAACATTTTTAATGAAAAAAGTACAATATTACAGAGTATGGACACACCTGGTTTCAAGTAATTGTGTGGAATCATGCTAGAGTATTGCTATATATTGTCAGGAAATTAAATGTATTTCATTTAGAGGAGATAGTATAGCAAGATTAAAAACTACTGACTAGAATAAGTCACTTAATTCCATGGAATTGTTCCTATTCTTAAATGGAAATTACTATTCCATTAATACAATATGAAACACTGTACTAATATTCTTACCAACATTTTGGCTGGATTTTTGTTAAAGCCAAATGTTTTTCTGATACTTGTGAGATTATAGCTCCAAGTCACCATGCTAGAAATTTCATACTCTATCAAAGTGTTTTCTTCCCTAGGTAATGAGTACAGCTAGTGAGAAGCAAAGTAAGATTCTTAAAATTGTATAATCACTCTGGGGAAAATAGACCCGAGAGAAGCCTCTATTTTACCCTGGGGACCTCATGAAAGAATCATCACTTAGGAGAATGACCAGAGGAGGAAAACACTGTACAGACTATTCTCACAGGAGACTGACTCAAGAACATCCATTGCCACCCGACCAACTGCATAGCCCTTCATTGCTGAGTATAGCTCATGCCTCTTTTCTTCCCACTTTAAGTTTAAAATCGTGTATTAGGCTGTAAACATCCACAACAATCCTAAGCAGCTCATCATTATTTAGCTCTCTCTGTTATCTAAATACAACATAGAACCACAAATAGGAGACACTAACAAAAGCCAAGAGGTAGTCAGACACCTTCCCGACTCTCGTCCATACAAGCTACCATTAAGTACTGAAGGAAAAAAAAAAATGTCCTGTAAAGATCTTGAACAACAATAAAAAAAGACAGAGGCATCTCTTCCCCCTAATATGGAAGGAGCTTTAAAAAAAAAAAAAAGAGAGAGCGTGATTCCCACTCTGATGAATTCTAAAACTACTTTCAGAGAAATTCAGGACAGGGATGTTTTTGAGGACTGAGGTCAGCTTGTTCTAAGACTGAGGAGTTTTGGCTTGATTTTTTTTTTCCTCTCCAAGTTTAACCAGGCTCTCACATGGTTAAAACATCAAATCCAGGCTTTCAGGAGCCAGCCAGCAGCTCAGGAAATCTGACTGTCTCATCTGAGATTGCTGGACAAATGAATATACATAGATCTGCAATGGTTCACATTCTCTGTGAACCATTGATACCACTTTGAAAGGGACAGGGCATGACAGATAAGGAGAGGCAAAACCTATCCTCATGAACATGAATCAATGTGGGAGAAGATCAAAAGCCTCTAATCACTTCCATGGAGCTCCACCTGGAAAGAGGAAGGCACACAGACTGGCAAAGGAAACAACTATCACCCAGCTGTCAAGACAAACATGTTTCTTTCCTATAGTACAATGGAGGTACTTCCCTAACCACAGGACACAGTCAGAAAAACTCTACAGAATTAGTACTAGGGAGAGTTTTGAATAGCACTTGACCCCGAAGCTGGGAGTCAGAAAGGTTAAATGACTTGCCTAAGGTCACACAACGGAGTGTCTAGACTAGGAATGGTAGTTATTAGAATGGCCTAAGATAACTACTATCACTGTGCTTACTTATATACTTGTTTTTCAGTGCTGGGGATAGAACTCGGGTCCTCACACACACACTAGGCAAGTATTCTACCATTGAGCTATATCCTCAACTCTAACATGTTTTGTTTTGTTTTGGTTTAATACAAGATTCCAGCCCACTGGGCACTGGTGGTTCTCCCTATAATCCTGGCTACTTAAGAGGCTGTGAGATTTGAGGTTCCAGGCCAGCAAAGACAGACACATCCTGGAGACTCCTATTTCATCTAACCCGTACAAAGCCAGAGGTGGTGTGGCTCAAGTGCTAGAGCCCCAGCCAAGAGTAAGAAAGCCAGAGCCAGAAGCACTGAGGATAAACCCAGATATCCCCTGGTTCCCAACCCTACGGACTAATGACTAACATTCCCTTAAGGACTTAGAACCCTTAAGTGTTCTTTGTAGAACACTAGTATGCATTGTTTTAAAATTTTAAAAAAATCATCAATAAAATGGAGAAAATAGCATCCAAGTACCAGAAGTCAATTTCTACATCTGACACTTCTTATAGTAGAAAAGTTAAGTAATGTTATCTATGCTTATAAGATATTGCTTCAGATTTAATTATAAATTACAAAGACAGAAGAATCCATCCCTAAAAGAGGGTACCTACAAGATATCATCATTGCAAAAAATATATTTACATTAAAACTTCCGACATTCTAAGTTACCAAGACTTGTTTCAAACCATAAGAAAACTGAATTACCACTATACCTGATATAATCCAAACATCTGTAACCATAAAAATCCCTTCTTAATATCTGTAACAACTAAATGAAAGAAACAGACTAACCAACATTTTTAAATTGCAATATAAGTAGCTACAAATAGTGCTCTCCATGGTGAGAAATAAAGTCCACACATAAGTATCCTAGCAAAATTTTCACCACACACGCCTAACAGATGGATTCTAAAAAACAACTAAGTATTCCACAAGCCAAATGCTCAAAATTTAATAATAAAAGATGATTAACATTCCTGCATACAGCATATGTGATATTGCATAAATGCAAATGACAGCAATACGTTGGGACCGAAGACCCCTCTCTGCTCTCATCATTCATCTCCCTCAACCTCCTTTTCAATATTTGCACATCCTTCTACTTCCCGCTACTCTGCAACTGAATCAGACCCATCCACAACCTGAGGTGTCGGCTGCATCCCAAAACACTTTACGCAGTTTGCCATTCCAGGAAATCCCAGAGTGGTTTTTAAGCCTTTGCCCACAGCTTGTAGAGAAAGGCAAGAGAAGAACTAATCAATACCAACATCCCAGCTGTGACCTGGCACATAAAGGAACGAAGAAAATAAATCCCATCCATAATCTGTATAATTTAACACTTGGAAGAAAGCAACCTCTGGGATCCACTCCAAGAGGGGCAGTATTGCCTGGGTGGGACTGAGCTTCCTGCACTGAGTGTTAAGTCTGGTTAAGAGGCAATGCCCTCCAGTCCTTTCCAGTTTGATCAAGGAAATGTCCGTTTCCTTGCAAGGGTTACTCTCGCCCTCTCCCCTCCCCCCCAAATTAAGAATGTTTGGAAAGGGATCTCCTTACACTTCCAAGAGAGGGGAAGCTGGACACCTTTCTCAAAGGTAGGTCCAGGACAAACTATTGTCTTAATAACCAGTCACAATCCAGAAAGGAAGCCCGTGTAGAATAGAGGAGAGTAGGAGAGAGAGAGAGAGAGAGTGTGTGTGTGTGTGTGATCCTTTCAGTGGTGTGTGTGTGTATGTGTGTGTGTGTGTGTGTGTGTGCCTTTCAGTGGACTCCAAAGTCCACTATTCCCCAATGAAGTTGAAAGAAATAAAGAAGAAAAATCCCCAGTGACTATCACTGTCTAGAAAGGCTTTCCAGTTTTTGTGTTTTGTTTTGTTTTTAATCACGGGAAAAATTTATTTAGGACATAAGCAGATATGACCACTAGGTCTGTTTCCAATAAAAACAAGTACATCATCAGCAGGGCAGGACGGGGCATTATAGGAAATAAAGGTTGTCATTAAAATCTGTAATGCTTTCTCTCTTGTTAGATCTGCCGAGAGGTAACAATCGCATTTCGCCGTTCCAGGCTTGTCAGGCTTCTCTGAATAGTCTCAACCCTAAAAGGAGTAACTGTCAAGGGGCGACCCAGCTGAAATCAAACAACAAAAACGGGAACTGTAATCCGCGTGAGAAGGGCGGAGGGAAGGGAAGAGAGCCTCCGGTCTTCATCAGTCAACATTAATGTCCTTTGTTGTTCACCTTTGCACACAACAGCGAGCTATCCTGTTCCTTTTCCTCCCAGCACCCGTGCCAAGGTAGTCTTTTCCTAAAATCTATCTCCAGCAAGAGGACCCTGGCTTTCCCAACCTCGTCCCCAAAGATCACTTTACAGCCGGCGTCCAGGACCACCGATGCGCCCAGCTCCCCCACCCCGATCAGAAGGAGAAACCAAAAACAAAAACATTGCTGAAATATCGGTTCCGCTCCCGAGACCCGGGAGCCGAGAGGCACAGATGTTGACATTTACCAACCCCCGCCCCCAACACACACCCGGGACACCCGGGATGCGAGGACCGAAGCAGGCTCCGCTCGGGCTCGGTGGGTCCGAGGGCCGAGGACCGTGTCACATTCCTCACTCCGGGTTGTACGCCACGCCACCAACTGTTTTGGAGGGGACAGCCTCGCCCCCCAGATCCTCGTGTCCCTCGCCACCCCACCACCCTAGGAAACCCTTGCAGCCCATTGCTGTCTCCTCTCGGCTCTGGGCAAGAAAGGGGAGAGAGGGAGACGCACCCCATTCGCTTTCCCCTTCCAACTTCGCACACGCACACACACACACACACACACACACACATACACAACACAACACACCACGCCCCGCCACCACTCCAAACTCTGCAAGCAGAGAACCCCGGAGCAGGGCGGACCGGCCGCGCGCTTCCCCCTGCGTCCCGGGGCTGCGGGAACTGGGAACCGGTTCAAGACGCGCGGGAACCCCGCGTCGGGGGACAGGATCCCTCCCCGCACAGCCTCAGCGCGCACCCCCTGGCGGGAACCAGCTCTGCAAAACCCCAGACCCACTGTGCAGAGACCAGGATTAGGTTATCTCCCGCCGGGAAAAGCCAAGAAGGGGCGCTGGGAGCCAGGACGAGCAATGCGCACCCACTCCGGCCAGGGCAGAATCCAAAAGTTGGCCCGCGAAGACTCACCCACGCCGTATTTCTCGTGCTCCGTAGGTATCCACATGGCTGAGGAGGATCCAGGGTCTCCAGGCTTTGTAATCCCTGCGCCCCTCGACCACCTCACAACAATGCACGGCGACCGAGTAGCGGCTGCAGCGGCGCCGGAGCCCCGAGGCTCCCGCGCGGGCAGCGGGCGCTGGGCAGGGTCCGCGCTGGAAGATCCCGAGTTGGCGTTGACACCTCACCAGCGAGGCTGCGCCGCTCGCCGCTCTCCCGGCGGCCGCGGCTCACAGTCCTCCGACGCGCTCCCGGAGCCCCGGCGGCGCAGTCATTGTTCTGATTCACTGAACTAAGCGAACACGCCGGGGCACTCTCGGGCGCACCCCCGCCCGTCAGCGCCTCCTCCAGAGCTGCCTTCCCCGAGTCCCCAGTAGCATGCTGGGAATTGTAGTTCTGAGCCTCGCTCTCCGTTCCCGGAATGGGGGCGTGGTCGTCGCGGGTAAGGGGGCGGGGAAAAAAATAAGATCTCCGATCGCCACATCCTATTGGTCCAGAGAGTGACGGCGCGGCGTAGGCGGGGAGGAAACATCGAGTAGTTGAAGCGATTGTCCGCAGTCCCTTTTTCTATTGGTGCAGTTCTTCCTCTCAGCCCTCCCTTTTCTGCTTAAGCCAAGTAATGGCTGCTTCCGAGACCCAGGGGGCTGCTGCGGGACCTGAGGAACACGATGCTAGTAGGGTCGGGGGCAGCCACGGGAGTGTAGGTTCTGAAGGTGAGTACGGCGCCCCTCGGGTGGGCAATGATTGGTCTTCTCTCTGTGTGACCCGAAGGCAGTTCACCTCGGATCAGATGGGGGGGGGGAGAGGGCTGCGGGCGGGACCGCAGGGAGGGAGCGGGGGGGGGGGCGGCGGCCACCTGGCTGGAGAGGTACGGAGAGGGCGGAGAAAACGCGTTGGACGGCGCTTCCCACCCCCAGGGAACCCCCCGCCCCTCCCCGCCGTCCGTCTGGGGTCGGCGGGTCCCGGCTTTGCACTTGCCGCCCTGGGCGCGTGGGTCGGGTCAGGTTCGCGCGCGCGTGTGTGCGGTGATCACATTGGCAGCAGCTGCGCTCCCCTGGCCAGGAACCCCGCCTGGATTTTGTTGGATTTGGTCTCAGAAGATTTCCAGTTACACACACTCCACTAACAGCTTCGCCAGTTGCTGGCTGGAGTCATCTGTAAATGGGGAAAGTGTTGTGTCCATCTCCCAACCGTCCTGTGGCCGGGTGACAGTCCTGTGTGCGCACCAGAATTAAATCATGGACCCGGGCAGATCTTCTCAGGCGTTGGGTTTGTAGAGCAAAGTAATGATGTATTCCACCTGGCTTCAGAGAACACGTGAAGGGAGGTTATGATCATCGTAAAAGTTCATTGTGTCGCTCAGATCCAATGTGGGGGGCCGGAAAGAAACTTGGAAAGCCGCAGGTGATTGGTAGTCTGCGAGACTTCTTTCATTGTTAGTTTTTCCTCCACCCCAACCCCTTTTGCCTTAGTGTTTAACTCAGCGTGACAAATTCTTTTTCTCTGGATATGATCTGGAGTTTCAGCCTGACATTCAGACCTTACTGAGGCTCCCCCACCCCTTTTCGTTTTTGACTTCACAAAATATTTGTAATGCATTCTTACCAGTAATACTCCAAAGATTTTATCTCAATAACGCAAAGAGGAAGTGGTGTTTTTCTTTCCACCTCCAATCAGTGAAACTCCCTAGTTCTGAAATTATGTTAATATCTCTACCAAAGATTCCTGAGTGGCATCTTGAATTATTTCCATTCATTGGATTATCATTGAATTAGTCATATATTAAATAAACTCTTACCTAATGATGAGGCTGTTACAGTTTTCTAGATTTTTCAAGTTCTACAGCTACAGTTCAGCTCAAGTGGCTTACACTGAGATCTTAGAACCATGGCTCCAAGCCCTCCAGGTAGGAAAGTCCTTCAGACTCATATTTCCAATTAACCACCCCCAAAAAGCTGGAAGTCTATCTGGTAATAGAGTGTTAACCTTGAGTGGAAAAGCTAAGGGACAGGGCCCAGGCTCTCAGTTCAAGTCCTAGTATGACACACAAAAAGGAAAAACTTCTGCAGTTAGAAGTTTATAAAGATAAAATCTTTGATGAATTTATCTTGCCAATAAACTCATAAAAAGGGAAATTTGAAGCCGGGTGCCGGCGGCTCAAGCCTGTAATCCTAGCTACTCCGGAGGCTGAGATCTGAGGATCGCGGTTCAAAGCCAGCCCCAGCAGGAGCAGGAATGTCTGTGAGATATCTCCAATTAACCATTAGAAAAACTGGAAGTGGCCTTGTGGTTCCAAGGGGAGCGCTAACCTTGAGCTGAAGAGCTGAGGCACAGCGCCTAGACCCAGAGTTCAAGCCCCACAACCAACAGGAAAAAAAAAAAAGGAAATTTGAATATGCTTTTCAGAAGAACAACATATTTTAAAGTCACCAGCTATCTTAAAATTATGAACATTTTCATTATAAACACCTCACACATTCCATCTGGAGATACGTAAAGTGAAAAGTTAAAGTTCCACACAGTCTCAGTTCCAGAGTTGTAAATAGTAATAGTTTGGTGAACTTTTTTTTCTGAATTCCCATATGACCACATATATTTGTGGTTTGGGCTTTCTTTGAGAAATTTTGATTATTATTCTAGTAAACCCAAAAATCTGCAGCTGTTTTCTTTCTCTTGTTTGTATATCTTTCATATTAATTCATTCATTGTTTTACTTGTTGGAGGGTTGCAGCCATCATTATTCCATGATTTGGAATACATATAGTGTGTCTTTGAGCCATTATTATTCTATGATTTGCCAGTTCTATTCCTCTAACAGTGTGGCTTTGTTTTTTTTCGGTAGTGTTACAGTAAATGGCTGAGTGACTTTTATTAGAGTACTTCCTGGGTCAAATGCTGTGCATGTTTAAAATTTTGATAGATGCCAGATTTCTCTTTTGAAAATTATTTGTCATACATTCTTACCAGTAGTACCCAAAGTTTTTTTTTCTGAGTTATCTTCTCCAACCTTGAGGAAATCATTAATTTACAACCTATGTTTAAATGTCAGTTGAATTGAATTAGGTGACAAACCTGAGCCTAATTTTAGCTCTTCTGTAGTAAGACTTACATCTGTCTTGTAGGTGCCAGAATGATTTGGTGCAGTGATAACTACAGTGGAATTGTCTTCAATTAATGCTGACTTATGTCACTTTAAACTATATGCACATGTTTGGCATGTGCGAAAGGCTTAGATTTGTTTTCAATAAAAGTACTGAGAAATAGTGAATGTACAGTATCTATAACACACATACATACACACACAATAACTCAGTTGGGCACCAGTAACTCATGCCTGAAATTCTTGCTACTAAGGCAGCTGAAACATGGAGGACCAGTCCAGGCAGAAAAGTGCAAAAGACTTCTTCTCCAATGAACCAGCACAAAGCCGAGCTGGAATTGTGGCTCAAGTGGTAGTGTGCCAGCCATTAGCAAGAAGCTAATGCTTGAGGCCCCTGAGTTTAAAAAGAATGCCCTCACCATTGTTCAGAACTGCCCAGTAACAAACTGACTTGTAGCAACCAATGTAAAAGCTGTTATTGATTTTTATGTAGTGCATATGTGTGTGTGTGCATGCATGTGCATGTTTATTTTGTTTTTTGTGGCTTTTTGTTCAGTTTTGTTGTTGTTGTTGGCAGTTCTAGGTTTGGACTCAAGGCATTGTGCTTGCTAGGCAGGCACTCTACTACTTCAATCACATCTCCAGCCCTTTTTGCTTTGGTTATTTTTCAAAAAGGGCCTCACTATTTTGCCCAAGATTAGAGTCCAGTCCTCCTGCTTTATGTGTCATGATGTGGCTGAGGTGATAGGTGCACACCACAATGCCCATTTTTTTCTATTGAAATAGGAATTAATCTTTTCAGACTGGCCTAGAATCTCAATTCTTCCAATCTCAGCCTCCCATGGAACTGGGATAACAGGCACATACCACTTCACCTTACTATTAGTTGAGATGGGATTCACTAACTTTTTGAACTGCAGTCTTCCCAGTCTCTTCCTCCCAAGTAGCTAAATGTATAGTCATGAGCCACCTGCATCCAGCTTATGTCATTTTTGTATGACAAAGTTGTCATTAAAAATTACCCCTAATGCCCAGTGTGGTGGTGCACAATCCCTGCATTCGGGAGGCTGAAATAAGATCAGGAGTGCAGTGCTAGCCTGGGCTACATAGTCAACCTGGGCTGTGTGACAAGACCCTATCTCAAAACACAATAAAGAATTCCCCTGAGTAACTTCCTTATCATTCCATGACTTCATCAAAATTCTCTTCAAGGCCAGTGAATTGTGCTATACTTTAGGTAGAAATAATTGTATCAGAAGTTTAATATTTTTGTTAAGCAGCCATTTAGGGTATCAAATATATCTTTTGTCTTTGAAGGGCGTGCTTCTTTTTAATTTCTTGAAAACTGCCTCTTTGAAGAAGTTTCTCTCCAGCTCTAATTAAAATGTCAATTTGTGCGTTTGATATCCTGGGAGGGAAGGGCCTGAGGAACTTTTTAATAGAAATCCTTGCAATGCTGCAAAAGCTCTGTGGGAAGGAGTCACTGGGTTGTGCACAGGCAGATGCAACACCTTCACTGCCATCACTGACATGGCTGAGTTTCCAGACTTCCTGCAGTCCCGCACCTCTCTACAAAAACAAACTACACACACTACATAAAAATCAATAGCTAAGCTTCCACACTGATTGCTACTTGATACTGGGCACTTCTGAACCATGGTGAGGTTTTTAAACTTAGGTGCCTCAAGCTGTCTTAGCTTCCTGCTTATGGCTGGCACACTACCACTTGAGCCATACTTCCAACCCAGCTTTGTGCTGGTTCATTGGAGAGGGAGTCTTTTGGACTTTTCTGCCTAAACTGACTTCAAACTGGTCCTCCATGTCTCAGCCGCCTTAGTAGCAAGAATTTCAGGCATGAGTTACTGGTGCTGAATTGATTAGCTTTAGGCCAAGTCTTCAACCTCAGTGCTTTGAACAAAAACATTTGAACAGAAACTAGGATTTCGTATTGCTTCCTAAAATTAAGAGCAAATAATAAATAGATTTAGCATCTCTTATACTTGAGCCTGTGTCATATACTTATTGTTGTGTTGTTTTTATTTAGAAGTAAGTATGATAATACATCAATAGTTCAATAATTGACTATACTTTTAAGAGGATATTGTGACTGGGTGATTTCTTCTGGTACTGATATGACATATGTCCATATTGTAACATTGTGATAGGGTCTACTTTTTTCCCCTTCAAATGAATGCCCAGGAGATACTGATCACAACAATGTTTTATGTTTGTCTTATGGAAACTTTATCTCTAGAAGATATTGGAGAGAGTATTATTTCAATAAATATTAACACGACTAAGCTAGAAACCTAGAACTATCTTTGTTTCCTCTCTTGCCCTCAGGTCTGAATTTGATCAGTTATCAGGCCTTATTTTCTGTGCCTGAAATATCATTTGAGTCTGTCCCCTCTCTTAGTCCCTGTAGCCACCGTTCTAATTCTGCTTCTAACCCTTACCATCACTTCTGAATTACTGTGTCTCCTACCTCTAGATTAGATGTTTTCAGGATAAAAATCTGGTGATATTTATTCATGTCTGCCTGATTCTGTTCCTGGCACATTGTCAATGTTTAATAAATCTTTGACCAGAGCAGTAATTTATCCTGGAAAATTCTACAACCTTCCCATTGATTTCTCTGGCTCTTAATTTTTTTTCTCTTTTCATCTGCATCCTAAAACAAATATGTCTCTTCTTGAAATCTTTAAGATAACTCCATGTGTAACTAGGGCCAAATTCACTGGGTGACAAGCTCATTTCAGTCACCCTCCTTCCTTACTTAGCTTTTTTATAATTTAGTGCTTATCAGAGCTGCAGGTAAGAAACGTCTATGACAATTTAATCTTTAGAATCTATTTGAAATTTATTCAAAGTATTTAGAATAGTGGCTATTTTAAGTAGACTTGAAACCAGACAAATAACTGAGTAGATATTTTATGCTCATGGAAAGTATTCACGCCAACTGGAAATGCAAAGTATCAGGAATATTATATCAGAGCTAATCGTAGCATTTTTACATTGTTTTTACTATTATTTAAATGAAGTTTTAATGTTATTAGATAATGATTAAATTTATTTAAAGAATACTTTGGATCTCACCTTTATAATCTGGAATCCATTAACAGATGACCTACTTCATGAACCTTAAATTCTGTCTTACATCACGAATTTCTACAGCTGTCATTTTACTTCTATAGGCCAGCCTTAAGTATAATCTCATACTTAGCATAACAGTAAAGGTACCTAGACTCTATTTTGTAAAACTTACCTTGTGTGAGGAGCGGGCTGCACTCACAGATGTACTTGGATTTTTGCTGAGGGCCTGAGCTATTCCTGAGAACTTTTTTGCTCCAGGCTAGTTCAACTACTGGAGCCACAGTTCCACTTCCAGCTTTTTTTGGTGGCTAATTAAAAGTCTCATGAGGTGGGAAATGGGGAGGTGGAAAAAAAAAAAAGTCTCATGAATTTGCTGTCTGGGCTGTCTTTGAACCATGAGTCTCAAATCTCAACCTCCTAAGTAGATATATGTTTAAATTTTAATTCTGATATTTTAACAGGTGTTTAACATAGCTTTATTCTGTGTGCTTTCACATTAGCGAAAATACATATCTAATACCTTGTGGAAGTACTGTATTTATTGAAATATATATTTATGAAGCCCAGAATATTTCTTGTTACAAAGTTGGTTCTTAATAAATTGTTTTGAGTGTAAAGATATGCTTAATTGATCTACAAAACTGTCTTCTCACTGTAGCTGCATTCATTTAAGAAGCAATCTAAATTGTGTTGTTACCCAGGGCAAGCTTAGGAATGTGTTGATGGTTATAAATACTTAATGCTGCCAGTGTTTTCCTGGAATTTGGGAGCTAAGTCTACTGGTACTATGTACAGTACTAGTGTTGCAAGCATGTACTCTGAAGCCCCTTGATACTATACTATCTCTTGTGTTTTTTCCCATACCCATATATCCCTGTCCCTTCATACCTAGTTTCCCACTCCCCCACACCCACACTTTCAGTAACACTAAGAGTACTCAAGAGGTCCAAATAACCTTTTATAGTGGGATGGCCTTGCAAAGTATGGAGCCAAAGATGTCATAGAAGGAAAAAAAGTATAGAAATCTAGTCTTTGTAGGTCTTTTTTGTATAAGGCTTGGAAGACACCATCTATAGAACATTCTTTTATTTTTTATAACAAGTTTACAAGACAGTATTAAAAGAGGAGTTATTTAAAGGCGACATTATACTAACAGTGATGCTGATGATAACATTTTTCTTGGCCACCAACTATAGCCAATAATTGCTTCTAATGTGTCTGCGTGTCTTGTCTTATTTCAACCTCATACCACACCTAAACACAAAACAAACTAATATTACTAATTTTACTAATATTACTATAGCAGGACAATATAGTACATTGAAAAGATTTTGCAGTCAGGCCAAGGTAGGATGAAATCCTGTTGGTTTACCAGCCATAGTCCAGCTACTAAATGAACCTCAATTTCTAATCTGTAATAAGAGTAACATATCTGTCTTGCTAGTGTATTGAAATGAGTCATTGAGTTGATAGGCACAGTAGCCTGTGTTTAATGAAGGAAGACTGTTATTTCAGTATCAATATTTGCACATCTTTGGCATTAGAGGTAATATGGGTAATGATTTTGATTTGTCTTTTAGACTTCGAGGTCAGATTTCTGTTGAAGGGTTTTGCAGTGTGAGGCATTAAATTTACATACATTTCTTATTATATTGGCATAGACCTATCATTTATGCAAAAGAATACTGTTGTTTCTTACAACTCACACATATACTTCCACCTTGAAACTGTAACAATGTTTTTGCTATTCACATAATAGAATTCTTACATCTATATGTAAATCATCATGGATACCTAGAAACGGACAGTGTGCATTAACTGCCATGTCCAAAAGCTAAATATTTAAAGACTTGCCTTACCTTGATGAATGTTACACCAAATTAGGGTTCAGTGTTATAATGACTGATTTGATAAATATATCAGACATTGAATGAATTGGCCTTTCACTAACAACATGTGTCGACTTGCCAACTCTTAGTGAAACAAGTATGTTCTGTTGGCATACTTGACCCAAAGGTGAGCAAGGGAGCACTTTTCAGAAGTGGTGGCAGACTCATCTGTCTTCTACCTCTCTGTCTTCATCTCAGACAGTCTTTGTGACCAGTGGCATTTATTTGCAAGGTAGCCAACTAGGATCTAGTGCTATTGTTATCCTGAGGAACCATCACAAGTCTAGTAGAGCTAAACAGGATTTTTGTTAAGCTACTTTCATTAATAGGAGAAATTGACAATTGATAAATGGCAGAATGTGTTAAGTAATAGTGTGTGGAATATAGTTGGGCTTTTTCTCAAAAAATACAAGAAAAAAGATTGAAATGGGAATTAAAAGACCTGGTTTGGGGGGTTTGGAGATTTTTTGCTTCCTTTTTTTTTTTCAGTTTTGGTTTTGTTGTTATTGTTCAAGTATCTGTGTATCCCAGGCTGGCCTGGAACTTTCTGTCTTCATGCCCCAACCTCCTGAGAACTGAAATTACATGTCTAGCAGAAGACCTGGAGTTCAATGCTGGATTCTCTGCCATTAGCAGAGTAAACTCAGGAAAATCTACTAACCTTTCTGAGCATTAATTCCATCAGAAAAATTGTACCGATATTATTGGGTTTAATAGTTAGACATTGAATATGAAAGCACTGCAAATCATCACACAATCAAAGTAAAGGAATGAATAATGCTGTTGATGAATGGCTGTAATTAGAGGCAATAATGGTGGGTTCCAGAATAAGCTTTGGAATTGAACACATTAAAATAGAAATTCGAAAGGAACTGTCAGCTGGGTTCTAGTCACTTATTCTTGTAATCCTAGCTACTCAAAGTGCTAAGATCTGAGAACCAAAGTTTACAGCCTGCCCAGGCAGAAAAGGCTAAAATACTTTTATCTACAAATAATCAGCAAAGTGCCAGACTGGAGTTATGGTTCAAGTGGTAGAGTCCCAGATCCAAACAAAAAAGCCAGTGAAGAATGCACGCCCCATTACCAGCACACATAGGCGCGCACACGCGCGCGCGCACACACACACACACACACACACACAGAGGAGCTATCATTTAAAATCAGTGTGACTGATGTATGTGGTGACTCTCTCCTGCAGTCCCACAGTCTTGAGAGGTAGAAGGAGACAGGAGGATTGCCATCTAAAGTCATACACAAAATAAGCCTAGACCCTATATGAAAAATCACTAAAGTAAAAAGTGCTGAGGCTGTGGAGCATCTGCTAGCAGGCTGCTCCAGAGTCCAAATCCCAGTAACACCAAAAGAAAAACTGTTGTCTTGAGCAAATTTGATCTCAATATTGTGATTACAACTGGAATGGAGACCCTCATGGGCCAAGGGAAGGATAGTTTCTCATGCACTAAAAGTCATATCCTATCAAAAATAAAGCATATCTCTTCCCCCTCCTTGCTGACAATGTATAGAATGTTCCCTTCCTGTCCAGTTTTATCACAGGAACAAAACCCAGCTAGGCATAGAATGGTACCATAAGGTCCCCCAAAGAATGACCATATCATCTTAGGGGAAAAAAATCAGACATAAGGAAGATATTTCTTTAAAATGCTATCCTTATATTTAGTTTAAAAAACTACCCATTACTATTCCAGCAACGCAATAGAAGTTTCTATTTCTTACCAACTTGCAGCAGACTAATCGCTTTCTACCAATACTGAGTTCCCCACACTTTTCCCCCATGCTTTTTAAGGAAAACTTCCATTAAAGCTTGAAAAGTTTGCTCTCTCTTTGCCTGACTTATTTATGGTACTACTGGGAAGAAAGTGCTCTTGTGTCTAATATGATGATTGCTACTGCCATACTACTATAAGCCTGGATATAACTGTATTTTCTTCTTGTTGTACAAATTGAAAGAAAGGAGCTCTTGCATGCTGGGAAAACACTTAGCTTCTGAATTTGCCCATCCCAAACCCTAAATATAACTTCACAGTAATTCCAGACTAATCAAAAACCATTAGAGTAGGACATGTCTAACTCTATAATCACAAGTCTATGATTATATATGCAAACCCCCTAAAGCCAAGGACTGTCACATATACCTTTTGATTTCATCCTTAGGGACATGATTGCTGTGATGGCATTTGGTCTTGAGTGGTAACTGTGGGCCAGCTCTGTACTGTGTACAAACAAAGAAGAATCCATGTCATTTTCTATGCAGAAATTCTGAGATTGTTGGCAGGATTTAGCATTCCTATGTTACCAGAGTTAATAGGACCAGCAGACTGATCTCTCTCTCTTCCAGAGCTGTGATCCACACCCTTACCCCATATTTTCAACACAAACCCTGTGTGTGTACACACACACAAACATACACACTGCTACCATTAAGCTTTTTAATTTCCATACTGAACTTGAAAGGAGTAGAAGCATTTGAATCTATGATATTTTGTATATTGTCTGAGGAACTGCACATAATAAAAATTTTAAATGTGTTTATTTGTTAAAGAAGAAATTTACATTCCATCACTATCCTCATTTCCTGGTTTTTCTTAACTAAAAGATGAGTCTCCCTCTCTCCACAAATAGTTACAGAGGCCTTGCCCCTCCCTCCCAAAATGTTTTTATTCAAAACATAGTTTTGTTATTGTTGGGTTTTTGTCAGTCTAGGGGCTTGAGCTCTTTTGCTCAAGACTAGCACTGTACCACTTTGAGCCACAGCACCACTTCTAGTTTTCTGGTGGTTAATTGGAAGAGTCTTGCAGGGACTTTTCAGCCTGGACTGGCTTCAGACTGTAATCCTCAGATCTCAGCCTCCTGAATAGTTAGGATTACAGACTGAAAGAGCTATTGCTGGAAAATAGGCTTCATTCAAACCTTTTTGTTAAGCATATACAATGTTCAATTTTATATATACAGTGAACCACCAGAGACCGCCTTATAGACTTTTTTAACCAGTAAAGACCTCAGAAATTTAATTGTAGTTATTTATTTAACAGTCTTCTCTTGTGTAACAAGCTGCTATTCACCAGTAATAGCCAATTAGAAAAGAAACTATCTTGTTCATAGCTAATAGTAATTACCATTATAAAGCAATTAATAGCAGGCACTGTTGTTGAACTATATAACATAACACAAATGAAGCTATCCTTTCTAAAGCACCATATAACTAATTTCCTCATATGGAGAAGGAAGAAGGAAAGAATGGTAGGTGAGAGAATGAGTCACCAGACAGCCTGTTAGAACTTCTTACAGACCAGTTTATGAATGACTTTTGAAAGCTTTTCAAGTATGCAGCTGTTCATGAGAGGAAGAATTGCTGATATCCATCAGACATTCAACTGAGTTATTTTTCCAGCAGCAGTGAGCATAGAAAATGTGGCTTAGTTAAAAAGCTCACTGAACAAGAATCAGAAGACCTGAGGTCGAATCCACTTCTGCTTCTAACTGTGATTTTAGAGATGTTGTTTGTATTCCTGATTTATAAGTGAGTTGATTATAGCAACATTGTTTTGATGTTCATCTTCCAACTATCAGTAAGAGAAAGAAGAATTAGGTTTAGAACTAAGGATCCCACATTATGCTTATCGTTGGATCCATATAAAGGAGGAAAAAATCTGAGTATTCAAGAATTAATTCCACATATGAAGATGCATCCAGTTAGAAAATTAGCTGAGAACTACTGCCAAAGATGACTTCCAGAGTCCCCTATTTCAAGATGGTATAGCTAGATCATTAGGAAGCATCCTGTCTCACCCCATTCCTTCCCCTTTCCAACTGTAATAAAATTGCAGCCTGAAAGAGCTACTGATGGCACCTAGGCTTCATTCACTCAAACCTTTTTGTTAAGCATATACAATGTATAAGTTTATATAATCTACATAATATACAGAGATGAAAATAGCATTGGTGTTGCCCTTAAAGATCTTATAAGGGAAATTTAAGCAGCACATAAGTAACTCAATTACAGGGCAAAAAGTGCTAAGGAACCTCAAAGTGATATGGAATTGAGGAAGGCAGTGATATGGAATTGAGCAAGGCAGAGATTATTACTAGCAAAGATTATTAGTGGGCCCTGATGTTTAATAAGATTGGTTTATGTGGGGATGAGGAAAAATGTTATAGGCCTAAGCAAACAGGGAGAGCAATAGAACAATCTAAGGGTATATACACCAACTGTATTGATGTAGAGAAAACCAATAGCAACATGAAAGAAATGGAAAAGAAGTTTGGAAATAAAAATTGAAACTAGGGATATAGTCTCAGGTGTTGGAATTTGATTCTACAAACTGAGGCTTAAAGGCTTAAGGGAAAGGAGTGACCAGCTCAAAGCTTAGTTGGGTAGCTGGACCAGGAGCAAGGATATCCAGTCAGGAATCCTGAATATTGGCTGAAGCAAAAGATAATGAAGACCCACACAACAGTTTAATAGTATGCTTTATATTTTATTTTTCTATTATGATACCACCAGCTTTGTTCTTTTTGCTCAAGAACGAGGAATGAGACTGACATATATATATAGATATATATACATATACATATACATATAATTATTATTGTCTCCAAACTGGCTATTTACCTTCTTCCTTTCCAATCTGGATACAAGACAGTTCTTTTTTTTTTTTTTTTGCCTAATTGCTCTCCTAGGACTTCCAGTACTATGCTGTACAAAGATGTGTAGAGTGGGTGTCCTTGTGTTGTTCCTGATTTTAGAGCAAAGCTTTCAACTTTTCATTCATCATTGAGTATGATGTTAGCTCTGACCTTCTTATATATAGTCTTTTAGTATGTTCTGTTCCTTCTATATCTAGTGTTTTGAGCGTTTTTGTTATAACAGGATGCTGAATTTTGTCAGATGCTTCTTGTGCATCAATTAAGATAATCGTGGTTTTGTCCTTCATTATTTCAGTTTGTTATATCACATTTAAAGAATTATGTCAGACCATTCCGATATCTCTAGAATTAATCCCAGTGGGCCCTGATGAATGATCCTTTTTATTTAAGGTTTTATTGTTAGTATAAAGGTGATGTACAGAAAGGTAAATGATGCTTTTTTTAATTCAACTTGCTAATATTTTGATATTTGCATTTGATATTTACATGATATTTACATTTCTACTTATCAAGGATATTGGCCTGTAATTTTCTTCTCTTCTAGTATTATTATCTGTCTTTAGTGTCGGTAATAAGAGCCTCAGAAAATTAGTTTAGAAGTATTCCTTTCCTCGGTTTTTGGGAGAGTTTACAAGTAGACAAGATCTAACAGTGAAACCATTGGATCTTGGGATTTTTTTTTCAGTAGAAAATATTTTTCATAGTTCAGTATCCTTATTTGCTACTGATCTATTCATTTTTTTTGGGGGGGGGTCAGGTCGTGGGGCCTGAACTTTGGGCCTGGGCACTGTCCCTCAGCAATTCAGCTCAAAGCTAGTGCTCTACCACTTGAGCCACAGCACCACTTCCAGATTTTTTATTTTTGCTTATGTGGTGCTGAAGAATCAAACCCAGGGCCTCATGCATGCAAGGCAAGCACTCTACCACTGAGCCACCTTCCCAGCCCCTTATCTATTCATATTTTAGTTTTGAAATTTACTATTAGTAGAGTCTATGTATCTAGGAAATTGGCCGTTTCTTTTAGGTTATCCAATTTGTTGTCATATAACTGCTTAGTTTTTTTTATGATCCTTTATATTTCTGTAGTATCAGATATATCTATCTTGAGCCTCCTGGTTTTTTTAAATAACCTAACTAAAAGTTTGTCAGTTTAATGGATCTAAAACAAACAACAACAAAAACGCCTCAGTTTTGTTAGCCCTTTTAATTGCTTTAGAGTTAATGTTCACCAAGTCTACCCAGGAAATATGAATCTGCACATTCTCCTGGCTGCTCCTTGACTGGGCACCTTGGTTTCCAGCTGTGTAGGATTAGAGTTCAGATTCAGAACTGTTTCACAATCTGCTGTGGGACTGAGGTTGACAAGCCTCCCTAGCGGATTCAGATGAATTGGTCTTTCTCTGTTCAGGTGAGACAGATATAAAACCACAGCTGAAAGGGACTAGAGCTATATTACGGAGTCTCTTTAGGATCCACAGCCATGACCCGAGGTGAGGAATGCCTGTCTCCCAAGATAATAGTGTAGATGATTACTCTTAATTAAGCCCCCGGTGGATGGTGTTAGTACAGATACAAATACAAACAGGGCTATAAACAAGCTATATATACATATGTACATGTACCCACACACACACACACACATATATATATATATATGTACACACACACACATATATATATATGTACACACACACACATATATATATATGTACACACACACACACACACACACGGGCTATAAACAATTTTTGGATGGGGCTATTTCTTGATCTTGAGCCAAGACCACAGCCCATGAGTCTGCCACCTGGTTGCACATCTGCCTTCTCAATATGGCTATCCTAGGTCTTGAGCTCCATGGGAGTTTCATAAACTCCTACTTGAATTCCAGTGGTTGTACAAAGGCACTTTTATTCATAAATACCTACAAAATATTTTTGCTATGGAAATATGCATATGAGCCAGGGACCTCCTCTTACTCAAATATCTTGCTAACCCAAAACTTTCTGGTTGGAATTTTTAAAACTAGGAATCACTGATAGTCTAGTTTATAGAAAGGCTTTTTAAAAGTAATTGGGTTATAATCTTTCTTATCACATCCAAAAAGAGAGCAATGACCTTGTTAATGAAATCAGATGATAGCTTAGTCTGGTAAAGAACCTCCTGAGATTAGAAAAACATGTTGAGACAGCTGATTGTATGTGAACATTTTAGTTTTCACATGTTGGGTTCTGCTCGGACCCTGTCATAGGAATGCCCAGCCAACTGTAGGCAGGGAACAGCATAAAGTCGAGCATCAATTGTGCGTGTGTGTGTGTGTGCGCGCGCACATGCAATATATATGATGTTTATATATGTGTTATACATATGTGCAACACAAAAATACCAACTGGAACTACATCAGGAATTCATGGATATTGCTGTACAAAGAGGAGACCTTAGTATGAAACAAGGCTCAATTCTAAATTCAAGGAAAAGTGGAAATATGTAGCAAAGAAGAAGGTTAAAGAGGTCGAAAGACAGAGAACACATCGGAGGTAAAGGGAGATTGCTGCTGAAGGTAGACCAGGATGGTCAGATAATCACCTAGAGGATGGCACGGGAGAGAAGAATTTGATGAGATATCGAGGATGATAATGGACAAAGCCTAGTCAAGAAAAGGGTGCACAGAGAGAGAGTTCAGAGCATCTTGGTCAAAATTCCACTCAAGGAAAGAATCTGTCACTAGCAAAGACAGAGTAACAAGTAAACTGGGTTTTAGGGACAGATCCAAGTTATTAAAGACTTGGAAAAGTAAGTTTAGAGGAACATGGATTCTGGGTGAAGTATCAAGTCAGAAAAGTCAGCTAAGATCAGGTCAGCAGATTAAGGATTCTGTTACTAGAAAAAGAATACAAGTTGAGGTTTGGTATCAAGAAATTGGCAGTATGCCCACTGACTAGCATCGCAGGCCTGGGTAAGGATGAAGTCAAGAAGACTGTTGAGGCAGAGCCACTGTATTCAAGTCACCTAACCCAGTTGTGGGTTAGGATTCCTTGTCATGCTGATCAGGGGTATTCACAAGGCCTTAGCACCACTCAAGTCATTTCAGTTATTGTTGGCCATGAAACTTTTAACTCTGAGCTCATTAATTCTGAATAATCACCAGTTGTAATGTAATTCTCAAGTATAAGGTGATAATACCCTTTCTTTTGTGATCCCTTAAAGTATAAGGAATCTGATACTGCAGAGAAAGATTACTGCTGTTTGGTTTTTTTTTACATGTGAAATAGCTAAAGAGTATAATGACAGAGCAGATTAAATTGTTACTAGTTTCTCCTGTTCATATATTTTTAGGTCTCAGTAGTCCTAATTTCCTATGGAAATAGAACACAATCCTATTTTCCATTTTGTTTTTGTTTTGCTTTTTTTGTTTTACTGGGGGTTTCAAACCCAGTGCCACACACACACTAGGCATAAAGGCCAAAATACATCTAACCATGCAAATTTACATGTTCCTATGGCCTAAATAGAAGGGGAAAGAATTTCCATACCATGATTTTTAGATGTTTCCATAGAAATTAATGTTCTCATTTTATTTGTTAATTATGTGATGATTTAGTAGGACCAGCATAAAGTTAGTGTGTCATTTTTGGCTTTAGGGACAGTATTCCAGGACTTTTATAGAATTATAAAGCAGAAAAGTTATTTTATCTTTTTACATGAAGAGAATTTCATGATCAAACAATTTGCCAATACAAAAATTGCAAAGGTTTGGGAGTTTTGTTTGTTTTAGGAATTGTTCAAAACTTTGTCACTGTAGAAGAGATACATATTCTATACAGTTTTCCAAATATTTAGCTATCACTACCATTTTCTCAATATCTATTAACATTTTATAGGATATTCAAGTTCTCTGAAATTTAAGTTCAGAAATAACTAATCAGCAACTTCTCTCCTTTACTTGCTAAGAATTTAGACATCCCAAACAGTTCTATCTACATACAGTTCCAATAAGAGATTATTTCCATGTCTGTACTATTGCTGCTCACCTTCACAGATTTACTCTTTTACTTCATGCTTTTAATGGGTAGATAATAGCATAAGATGCAAACATGGGGTAACCACTCACACATGAAAAAAAAAATCTGCCTTTTCTCCCTCAAGGAGATGTTAGATGTTTAAAGAGTATCTTTCCCAATTACATCCAAAATGCCAGGTTTTTTTTTTTAAAGCATTCAGAGTACTATTGAAATGAATATTTACATAAGAAAAGTTAACATAAGACAAATTTGTCCTCAAATCATTTTCTTCCTTACTTTTTGGTGCTAAGAATTGAACCAAGAGTCTCAGTCAACGTTTGTTCTATTACTGACTTAAACTTGTGGCCCTTTATTTTAATATTACTTTTTAGTTTTGATTAAGAGTTGATTAAGAGTTGAATAGAATAACAAAATAGGGAATTTTTGGTGACAACATTTTGTGAACTGCTGTTACATAGTACTCAAGCCTGTGTTTCATATGAAGTCAGGTAACTAGTTATTTAATACATTATTTAAGTTTATAAAAATTTAACTCACATTCCTCTATCAGCTTTCATTGACTTCAAGAATGTAGGTTAGTTGCAGGGGTTTTTTGGGGTTTTTTTAAATTTTTTTTTTTTAGTTGTGTGTATGGCATCAGTGTCAGAAATGTCAGATTCTCTATCAATATTATTTAAGAATTCCAAGCATTTCTTTTATGTAAATCCACAGCTAGTGTGTTATAGAATTTTTTTAAATAAAAGGGTGCTTAATACAAGTTCAATATGATTCATAGAATCCATTGTTATTTACTTCTAGTTGGCAGTAGGCCAAAACCACTGGCAAATCTCCATTTCTTCATAATTCTCACTTGTATTAAATGTGGTTTTCTAATAGATTGATTTAGGCAAAGCTTATAAATGAAGCAACTGGATTGCTACCTTTTGTCTTTTTATGTTTTCTTGAAATTATATTTCTTATATAGTTTGTGGCAATGTATTAATGAATTAGATTCAAAGAATACTTATGGATAGTAATCAATAATAATTATAAGTTGGCCAATATTATATCTTCGGATCCTGCTGTTAAATTTGCTCGTACTTCTGAAAGTGCACCACATTCTCATGTTTATGGCCTATTGATATTTTTTGTAAATTATATCTTTCCTAAGTTATACCTTATAATATTATAAGCTCTCATTATAATATATACTTCATCTCTTTCTGATAAAATCACATACTATAAATTTGACAATAAATCAACAATGAGAAGTACAAGTTGTCATGTCCAAAATGAGCTTTACAACGTCGGTGGGG
>NW_012267288.1:8710545-8726866 GCF_000151885.1 Dipodomys ordii | reverse complement strand
AGGAGGAGGCTGCAATGCTTGGTAAGAAATGTACGCATTATCCTGCCCATGTAATTGTAACCCCTCTGTACAGTATGTTCACAAATAAAATTAAAAAAAAAAGTAAATGTTAACCTGACATATAACTGTAACCATCTGCATATCACCTTTATAATAACAACAACTTTAATGATTATTCAATAAAAAGATTTTAAGATAAAAATTTAAATAAACATTTTTACTAAGGAAAAAGTAGAGAGAAGAGTAACTAGAATCTCAATAAAAATAATTCCTTTGTGAAAAAAAAATTTTTTTAAACGTGTCTTTTTATGTGAAGCCATTCCAGATCTCTAGCCTGAAGTAGTTCCACGTTTTTTATAGACTTTATCATATTATACTGTATAGTTTTCCAGAAGAATTCATTACTTCCTTGTAGAGATAAAGATTTTAATTTTAACAGCTCAGTTTTTACATTCTATATTTGTTTCTTGGAGTTACCTCTAACAAATTCCCACAAAGGATGTGTCTTATATCGTAGAAATTTATTTTCTCACAGTTCTGAAGGCAAGAATCCAAAAATCAAGAGGCCAGTAACAAGATCACTCTCTCTTCAAAAGCTCTAGAGGGAAACCTTGCTTCCAACTCTGGTGGCAGCTTAACTCCAGTTATAGTATCATCTTCATAATATCCCCTTCTTTGACTTTTTTCTTCTCCTTTCCTGTCTTTTATAAGGATATCTATTGTGATCTCATCTCAAGATCCTTACCTTAATTACCCAAACACCCTATTTTCAAGAAAGCTTATATTCTAAGGTAGATCATTGGAGGATTACTATTCAAGCAACTACATCTATATATTACCCATAATTCCGGATAGTCACCTTTTTGATTTGTGAAGGGTAGTATGTATATATGTTTTAAAGATGCTATCTTCTTTTTAAGCTCTCTACTGTTAAAGGCACTTGCTGCTGGATTTTATGGATTTTAAAAGACCTGATTGTTCCCATTCATATTTTTCAGAGTATTTTGAATGGAGTTTAAATAGGACCTGTCAAGTATATGTATAGCCTTGTTATGCTTTGGCTTTTCCATTGTTATTTTTTACTTTCTGTATTTCCATTATTTTAGATACTTTCTGTATAATATATGTCAAGTTCTTTTGCTTAGGCATATAGCCACAAATTTACCTTTTGCTTTTATAGCTCCTGAAATTTGGTCTCATTCTGGGATTGACATGGTAGCAGTGTAAAGAACACTGAACTTGTAGACAAGAGAATCAGGTTCACTTATTGATTGACCTTAAATAACCCACATTTCATGAATTTTTTTCTCACAACTAAAACTAAAATAAAAAGCTTAGCTGTATAGCAATTTGGTAAGGGTAAAGACATGGTTTGTGTAGTCTTTGAACTTATATTTTAATTGGAGAAGAGATACACACGCCAGCACTGAGTAAATGGATAGAGAAATGGGCAGAGAAATTTTTTTGCTTAAAAGAGACAATCATGAGCTGGGCGCTGGAGGCTCACGCCTGTAATCCTAGCTACTCAGGAGGCTGAGATCTGAGGATCACGGTTCAAAGCCAGCCCGGGCAGGAAAGACCGTGAGATTCCTTTCTCCAATAAACCAATTTCTCCAATAAACCACAGGAAAAGTGGAAGTGGCGCTGTAGCTCAAATGGTAGAGCGCTCTCCTTGAGCTGAAGAGCTGAGGGACAGTGCCCAAGCCCAGAGTTCAAGCCCCATGACCGACAAAAAAAAAAGAGAGGGACAATCATGTTGACTTCATGGAAGAAGTGAAAGTTTAGAGGACCACTAAAGATAGCAACACACGTGTACATACATGAAAACCAAGTACCTGAACATAGCATAACAGCTTGCATGAAACAATGCAGTAAAAACATGAATAAATAAAAAGCAAAGTGTTATTCAGGGAATTTTAGAAGCTCTTTTAAAAAAGTATAGGCTCCACAGAGAGGAAGTGAGAGATAAAAGAAAACAAAACGCTACATTTTATAACACACCTGTAAGAAATTATCTAGTGTTCTGAGCCCTGATGTATTTGGCTACAAATTTTCACAGGTGTGGATCTCTGGTCTCCATCAGGCCTATTGGCCCCCAAAAGCAATGACTTATAAAAAGCAATGACTTATATCTCCTTACTTAAAAATAAGAGATCACACAAACAGTTCTCCTTAGGAAAAGAAAACTTGAACTGGGGTTTGAGTTTCTGCAAGCAGTTATTATTAAGCACTAATTATGTGATGGTGAGCACGTGTTATCCCAGCTGGAGAGTGGGTGGATCGGGATAGCTGGGCTCAGTCAGTGGCAACCACATGGGGAACCACAGTTGGAAGATGAAAACCCAGGATCAAGACCTTACCTTGTAATAACCAATGCAAAAGGGGCCTGGACAGCCTTGAGGCAGGGCTAAAGTGGTAGATGAATACTCAAGCCAAGAGGCCCTGAGTTCAAGCACCAATACCAACATAATAAAAAGACAAGGGGAGACTGGAGGCAGACAGAATTGGCAAAGTGCCACATAGCAGCCAGAAGCTCTAAATTATTATTCAATCCCGAATACTTACCCCACCCCCAGAAAAGGAAATTAGTGCAGATGTGGTCACACTGAAGCAATAAGACATCTTGTTTCACTCTTCTGTGTTGCTAAACTGTTTGGGGGGGTTAAGAATGGGCTTCACAGAGGGGGAAATACCTACATACAAGTCTTTGCCAGGTGACTAAAACAAGTGAGCCTTCCCAGTCAAGGATTGCTGTGTGAAGAGGGATCCTTATACCTGCGTTTTTACCAAAGCCTACAAAAATAAAACAGTGATGGAAGAGAGAAGGCTAAAAAAGGGACTCATTACAAAGAACCTGTTTTCCAGACAACAGAATTTTTAATTTCCCTATACATGAAGAGAAAAGTTTTAGGTGGGTGAAAACTATCAGCTTTGCTAGATATAAAAAACATCCTGTCAGTCCCAATACAAAAGGTGGATGCAAAGGCAGGGCAGATCTTCAGAAACATTTGTTAATAAATACACATTTGCTTATGCAGATCAAATTGGATGATCAGGTGAGGATGTCTGTCTAAAATGTGTAGACTTACACCAAGATTTCTCTGTTCTATAGGAAAAAGTCCCAAATGAAAGCATATTTCATTTAGTACTTCCTGAACTTGCCCCATGATTTAATCTCCTGCTGCTCTTTCACCACAAAAAGCTGGGCCTTTTTCTCTCCTACTTGTAATCGTTACTCAAGCATGAATCTTAACATTAGAAGAATAACCTAATAGGCACACTTCAAAGAGTCAAGTCTTCCTTGTGCATACACTCGACTTTGTTGTGTTGAAGCCTGCACTTTTAAATTTTCTTTATTTCCTAGATGAAAGTAAAATTTTGAGAGTCATGTTTTTCTTATTTCTAAAGAATTTCACAGCTAATATTTTTCCCTGGCTTAAAATGGCCCTAATATGCCTGCAGTTCTGTATTTTTGTTTGGATTCGTGCTGTTTATCCACATTTTGTAAAAATGTAAGAATTTTTATGCAAGACCTTGCATATTTTTTAAAATTTAAGGTGTGTGGGAGTAACTTTGTAGGTATTGATTATTTTTAAACTCCCAAAATGTTAATATATTAGCTGGAGTGAAATCCAATATGATAAAAGAGAAAGGGGAAATGCTTGTCGCTATAATTTTACAATTATTGAAACCTTACAGACATCTATAAATGCTTTCCTCTCATTTAGTATAATTGCTAAATCCAAAGTCACCCTTATCCAAATTTCAGAGGACAGTACCATTGTATTTGTTTTTAGTGATAAACTGCACGTTTTATGAGTTAGTTCTGGAGTCGCAAATGAATGCCATCTGGTCCTAATGCTAGATTGTAACTTTTCAGATTATTTTTTGGCTCTTTCTCTACTCCCGTTCTCCTATTTCCCCCATTTTTATAACACATTATGATTTATTACTTCATTTCCTATGAGTGTACTGTTGTTTTTTAATTATCAGTCTGTATTAATGAAGCACTCATGTGGTATGTTTTAGAATAAAAAGCTAAACTGAATGTGAATGCTGTGGTCAATAGTTTGTATTTTACTTATCAGCCAGCTGCTGGTGGCTTACAGTTTAGAATTTTAGCTGCTCAGAAGATGGAGATCGCAAGGATCTCTCTCTAGGCTAAGGCATGCAAAAAGACTTCAGGACCCCATCGTAGTAAATAGCTGAGTCGGAAGGTGATCCCAGTTATATTAGTAGCATAACTAAGGAATCAAGATCAAGGACCAGTCCAGATCACAAAAGAAGCAAGACCCAATTCCCAAAATAGCCAAAATTGGGAGCTGGCTGGGGGTGGTGGCATGAAGTCCTGAATTCAATCTCAATTTTTAACCATTCACACACACACACACACACACACACACACAAAGATATAAGCCCTTTGTTTTGTTTTTTAACTAACAATTACCTATTTACTATTTTAGAAAAAACACAACCTACACTTTTAAATTAGAACCCCAGAAACCGTTTTTTAAACTTTACTGTAAAAAGTCCCTTAGCGCAAGTATATTTTCTATAATAATGAGCCAGTAAATTAGATTATAATATTTCTGAATATTTTACCCACGTTTCTTGTAACATTTTTCCCTTCTAGGTTCTATGCTTATGTAATCTATTGAGACTTGAAGTGTTTTCCATTGTAATCTTAAATCATAATACACGTATGGTCAACAAGATGGACCGACTGACATTCTGTATGCCAGTGACTTTTAGTTCTTTAAAATTAAAACAGATTGATTGTTGACTGTAATGAAAATGATTCTAATATTTCATTTGTCTTTAAGCAAAATCACTGTAGAAAAATTTCATCTGTTCTTTTACTTCAAAAACGAAGAACTCATATGAAATTTATCAAATTTATAAAGCATCATGCTCACTGATTTTTTAAGACTTTCATTTCTTGTCTTTTTTTATAACATGGCTGCATTTTTCTTATAAAATCTCAGAGCCTTTTTCTTTTAGTAGCTATATCTCTTTTCTTTTTATCTCAAATAAATATGCGTGGTTTTAATATGAAAAAATTAAGACAAATTAGAAGACCTAAATTTAAATATACACAGAGATAGAGTAGGAAAGAACTGGTATTTTCTTAACCAGTTTTTCTGTGTATATGGTGTTCCTCATACCTCTTTCTTATTAAGTACCAAGATCACTGTGTATGGTGTCATTTAGTTACCTAACCGTATTAGAGTAGCTTGATTAGAGTGTTTGATCAAGAGCTTCATTTTTCTATATTTTGTTTATTTGATCACTTGTTCTTGTTACTATGGATCACACCTCGGCTTTGTGTATTCTGCACACTCACTCTACCCAAGGTATCTACCCAAGCCAGATATGTTTCTGAAACTACTAACCTGCACATTCTGTTTATAATCTTGATATATTCATTGAACATAGTTTTTAAAAAATATAATTTAGAAGCTTAAAGCTTCATAATGTGTGATTATTTACATGATTAGGAAAAATTCATAAGGCAATTATGAGCAATTTTCATAAATGAAATGTATAAAAGCACTTCTCTTCCCTAGCACCAATCTTGTTATTTTATTTCCACTTGGCCTGTGACTGTCACAGAAGAGCTTAAATTACACATGCTTATTTCCAACAGTCAGAACAATTTTTTTTACTCGTGTCTTGTCAGCATTTAGCAATTTATCACTATTTACTACTTACTGGTCTTCTCATAGTCACTTTTGTTCCCAGTCATTCAAGTCCTCATTTTCTCCCCCTCAGTTATCCCTTTACCCCACCTCCTGACAGTGACAGCAGTCAACACAAATATTACTTGGGGATGCACATAGGCTTTGAGGACCAGGGCATCTGGATGAAATGGATGCGGGTGACAGCAACTGTTAGTTAAACCCACAACCTCTGGTGTTTCTTACTGTGACTCTCACTCAGGATGAAAGAGAGTCAAGGAGCAAGGAGAAGAAAAGAAGAAAGAACAGACAGAAGTAAGTGACAAAGAACCTGAGCTCTCAGTAGTTGGGACTCTTGGAGCCTTTTCTGATGTCCTTTCCACTCCATAGTAGTGGGCAGCTCAGTTCCACAAGGGTATTCATTTGCAAGAACTATGCTGTAGCAAGGAGCCATAAACTAGGTGACTTTCTAAGTCAAATTCATGCCTCTCCCTTACCTTCTGTGGTTTGCTGACCACTTTTGCAGTTCCTGAGCTTATAGCTACATCATCCAATCTCTGCCAACCTTAATATGTGGTTCACCCTATTTGTATATCTGTGTTCAAGTTTCTCCCTTTTTATTATCTGTATAAAGAGCTTGTTTCACCACCAGGTCACATTTTAGTGAACAGTGATATAAGATTTTAATCTATTCTTTTTAGGATATACAATTCAACACATAACATTGGACCTTTTATAAAAGCCAGTATCAAACGTATCTAAAACTGAGACACCTCTTTTTCTCTGTTCCCACAGCTAATAGAAGGGAAGGGTTTTGTCATCCCTCTTAGTCTCCTACGTTCCTACCAAACAACTTCCAGGTGGTTCACAAATATGTACTCGTCCATGGGCTTCACTGATATTACAAGGTAAATAAATATTATGGCAATGTCTGCCAAGAGCTTAGTAGGAAATTTGATATTAAAATCAAGTACTAAGGAGAATAATTCAAATGTAATAGATGATGAAAGAAAAGACCTTTGAGCACCTAAGAGAGCCAGCTCTGGAGGAGGGAGGAATTGGGTATCAGTTGTAATTGGATGATATATAGAACAGACACGGGAACAGCATGGTAGAAACAAACTGGAGTACCTAAGGAGCATCTGTGTATGTGGAAGAGATGAAGAAATAAGAAGTAAAGACACTAACTAGAGCTGAAGGCAGGTGCTAGGCAGGTACTCACTACTCTCAGAGATCCTCCTACCTTTTTTCATTTTACTTTTTAGATAAGGTCTCAAGTTTTGGCCCAGGGCCAGCCTCTGACTAAAATACTCCTATCTAAGACCTCCTACATAGCTGGACCACAAGCAATCTTTTTTTCCTGTTCCTTGTCGTACAAGAGTATTGGTGGGATTGAAGATTTCTCAAAGGAGTTTAGAAAAGAAGGAAAGATAAGGTAGGAGGGAGGTAAGAGGAGAAAGTGTGGAAATAATATTAATGTGAGGCCTGAGATTAGAAGTACAGAAGGGGCAAATCTGAAAGACATCTGTTGAGTCATTGAGTACCTGTCATGTTATATGACTAGGGGTAATTTTTTCATTTATTATAACTTAGAATTAGAGGTTCTCTGAGATTGTAACATAACCAGGCTCCAGTAAAAGGACAAAGATGCCTTATATTTTTGAGTATTGATTTGATGTCCTCTTTATTTGGCAAATAAAGAAGAAGGCTGTGTAGGAATTCCAGCTTACAGAATAATACAATGGGTTGTCTTCATGCAGAGTACGAGGTGGAGAATCTGTGCTCCTTCTTGTGAGGGAAATAACATGTAGCTACAGTGGAGATGACTGCAGTACATGCAGGTAGTCTCAACATCGGCCTCTTAGCTGTGACTGCAGGTTGAGACTGGCTGATGTACTGCTATTAAAGCCATGAAGAGGTGAATAGGATATTGTGCTTTTTTGGCTTTGTATATTTTTATAAGGATCAAAACAAAAATCTTAGAAAACTCACAGTTTTTTTCTTAAAATAAGACAGATTTTGAAAATGGAAATACCCTTGTTATATTTTTCCAATTATATTTATTTTTATAACAAACTAATAAAATTATGTAACACCAGATATGTATAGAAAGAAAATCTTTCGAAAGCCCTAAATCAACTATTCAGAGATAATCACGACTACTGCTTTAATAAAAGTCTGTTCTTTCAGACTTTTCTATACATATCTAAGAAAAAGCAGGTGGTTTTATATATAATAGGTACATACATTTTCAATTTAATCATTCCATAAATTGTTTCCTAGTCTGATTGCCTTAAATTTAGTCTTACGTGTTTTCGTATGTGTAATTATACATTGAAAATTATAATAATTCTTTTTGGTGACTATTTAATGTTGCTTGGGTTCTTAACTTTTTTTTTTCATCTTTGCCATGATCATCTTTGTTTTTCTTTCCAGTAGCTTCTCCCACTACAGAAAAAAATTTGCACTGGAATCTGAAATAGCATATCTGTTCTTACAAGGTTGTTAGTGTTTCTAGTTTTGCCAGTTACTTGCATTTTGTTGTTTTTTTGTCTGTTCTCTAACTCAGATTGACAATCCCAAATTCTACATGTCTAGACTAGACTTCACCTTCTTTCCTCACTTAAGGATAATACTAACTATGGTCCCAAAACTGTCATCTTAACATGCACACACCAAAGGTGCATCTGAGCTGAGCTGAGCTGCTAAATCCTTCCACATAACACATTGCTGTCTACAACAATCCTATGTTGAGAGGATGAGCTGAGGCAAGGAGAGCACCTAATTACTGATTCTTCCTGTTTGACTTCTAGCTAGTAAATACCTAGATCCAGTGAACTAAGAGCAATGAAATATTAGCTTAAATGCTCAGATATGAAGATTCCCTGCTGTATTTTTTTTTGTAGGCTTGAATCTCTACTGTTCTAAAGATCCCTTGTATCCCTTTCATGTGTTAGAGATTGGGAGCAAAATCTGTTTAGTAGATACTTAAACCAACGAGCTGAGTAAGAATAGCTTCACTAACCTAATTGATAGCAGAAAGAGGGAGTGAGCCAGAAAAGAACACTTGGACAATCTGTTCAAGTGTATAAAAGGATCAAGACAGTTGTAATATTTTAGGCACCCTGCACTAATAATATTTTGCTTTGTTTTTTTTTTAACTTGTACTCCTCTTTTCTGTATAAGTGAGCAAGGAAATGGGATGAGCAAAAACTTTCTCCTCAACCCTCCCAAATAGTAGAAGTGTTGGTAGAAATGTTACTGAGTTACAACATGAAGGATTGCTCTGAGCAATACTTACCTGTCCTCTACCACCTATTACAAGTATCCCTTCTTCAGCTTTGCTGTCATCACATCACTACCAAAGATTAAAAACCTAATGCCTTCCCATTTCCTTTTTCAACAAATCTCAACTTTCCTGCTTGATTTTCTACTTTATGTCTAATGCCTACCTGCTTTTACTTCTCACTCTCCCTTATATTGTCTATGTGAATTTCCTTGCATTCTTTTTTACTCCTCTCTTCCACTGATACAAGTCCTACAGCCTTCAAAAACCAATTTGAGGAAGAGTCCCTACTTGGGAAAGCTTCTCTGCCTATCAGACTCACTTTTCTCTCTTAATTCACCCTAGGTATATGAGCTAAATTTAGGAATTTTCCATTCTAGTTTCATATGCCTGAGATACTAAGGACATCCTACCAACAAGGGACAATCCAAACATTTCCCTTGGCTTCCCCCCATATATACACCATCTTACAATGGGATTTCCTAAACCCTTAAAGAGTTCCATTGCCTAAAATATATTTAAGAAATATTACTGTCTAACAATATCACAAATGGTAAATGTTGTTTCTTAATTTTTGTTTTATGTGTGTAAATTTTTTCTCACAAATTTACTTTTGGAAGCCTTTCAAAATTAGCTTATCTTTTTCCCAGTGTGCCCAGATCAGTGCTGAGCAAAGGGGGTAATTTTATTGGTTGATTCATTTTTTAAAATTTATTTTGGAAAATATCTGGCAAAATTCATACCAACATTTATTTTATTTTTTATGTTTATTGTAATGGTGATGTGTAGAGGGGTTACAGTTACATAAGTCAGGTATTGAGTACAATTCTTTTTGAATAGTGGCACCAACATTTTGAGTGACACAGTATATTGCCTTCTCATGCTAGGTCTCAAATTTAAAAACAACTCCATAACAGGGTGGCACATAGAACAAAGAACAGATTGGCAGAATATATGACTGATGTACAGTCATACATTGCTGTACATCAGCAGCAAGCCAGAAAGAATTTTGAGAAGTGAAGGCATTTCCATGTCCCTTAAATCAAGCTAATTAGCAGTTATTTTATGAGGTTGATTTGAATGTGGGACATTCAGTCTCTTATCAGATTCATGCCTTTTGGACTTATATAACCCTTGTACAGTGTTGCATAAATATATGAATTGGTATCATTTCCTAAACTACCTATATAGCAAAGACATTGTGTTTACCCAGTTTTCATTTTTTAAACTGGGTTTAAAAAATGGGTTTGTATTCAGTGCCTAACACTTGCCAGGCAGGGATTCACTTGAACTATACCCTCAGTCCTTTTTTGCTTTAGGATATTTTAGATGAGCTCTTAAATTTGTGCCTGGAGTTTGTCTCTGACCATGGTCCTTCTGCCTCTTCCTCCCTGGACGATCTGTTCCTTACTGGGTTACAGGCAAATACTACCATATCCAGTTTATTTGTTGAGATCAGTCACTGCTAATTTTTTGTAGAGGGTGACCTTGAACCTTGATTCTCCTAATCTCTACCTTTCAAGTAGTTGGGGATTACAGGTTGGTGCCCCATGCACACACACACACACATACATCATACATTTACACACACATATAGGGGAGAGGAAGGGAGAGAGTACACTAATGAGATCCTCATCAATATGGTTACAACTACATTTAAAATGCATGAAGTTAGCTTTTTGCAGGTAAAGAGTAGAAAGACAAGGCCAATAACTGGAATACTTAATTGAGAATAAAGTGTCATTGTCACCATAGACCCTTCCTATTCTTTAAGCATTTCCTAAAACAGAAAATGAATAGAGCCATATAGCATAGTAATCTTATTTCTGTGTCCATAACAAGGTTAGAGGTGTAGCTTTCTTGAGTCACTGAGAACAAAAGGAAATCTTTTTTAAAAAACTTCCTTACTGGCAAAAACAAACAAAAAAAACCCCACATTACATATAGTATGCCTACGTTGTCTTTAGAATAAAAACAACTTTGTCCCATTTCTGAAATTCATCAGAGTAGAATCAACAATGGTAGAATGTAGAGACTGCAATGTTCTTTACCAGTGATCGCCTTGGACCTGAGGCAAGACCCTTAAACTATCTTGCTTCTTTTGTTTCTCTGAAAAGTAAAAATGAAAGCATCATTAGACCTTTATATTGAAGTACAGTGACACACATGACCAAAGACCTGACCGTGAGCATGAGGATCTAGTAAAAGATACTAGAGAGACTTCACAACTCAACCTTTATATTAAAATATATATTTTTACTTATATATGTATATATACACACACACATATATATAGTGTGTGTGTATATATACATATATATGTAGTGTACATATATATATATAGTGTGTATATATATATATATATATATATATATATATATATCAGTAGTTGGGCACTGCTGGCTCATGCCTGTAATCGTAGCTACTCAGAAGGCTGAGATCTAGGGATCACAATTTGAAGCCAGCCCATGCAGAAAAGTCCCAGTGAGAATCTTATCTCTAACTAACCACTCAAAAACTGCAAGTGGCCCTATGTTTCAAAGTGGCAGAGCATTAGCCTTGATCAAAAGAGCTTGGAGACAGTGCCCACGACCAACCAAAATTAAAAGGAGAGGACTTTTTGAACATAAAAACAAATGAACAAGAGGATTTCCTACACAACTAAAGATGTCTCAGTAAACAAGCTACTGATAGAACCATGAGTAAAACATGTTTTGTGTGTGTGTGTGTGTGTGTGTGTGTGTGCGTGTGTGATCTTTGAAGGGATCGCAGAGAAGAAGCAGGCCTATAACCAGAAAATTTACAGTCTGGTAATGAATGGTATCTAGTGAAAAGAGTTGATAGGCAATTACGTTTGGCAAAGAATATTTAGAGAACAGGGTTACTTTAAGGTATATTGCTGGACATTTGCTGTCAAATTTTAGTCATGGTAAGTTGTTGTTCTTTGGTGATTAATATAGTAATTTAAGAATTTTGTCATTGATTTTCTTCTAAAAGAAAAGAACTGGAATTTGAAATGGAAAAGTGCATGAAGATGAGCATTTTGAAACATAAACCTCCTAAACCATAAAACAAACTATGATTGATACATGTGGCATGTGCCACTAATGGCCATTTCTAATAATAATTGTTTCCTAACCCTTTGAAATCTAGCTGTCAAATTGTTCTTCTTCCCTGGGTCTTCCTAGTTTTCATTATTTGAGAAACTGAGAGAAGGCCATGGAGAAAGCTGTTTCATACCTACTCAGCCCTTTATCAAAATACTATGCAGAACTGAATCCACTTAGCAAATAGCTCATCTTTTTATGTACCCTGTCCCCAGCCTTGATGTTGTACCTAATTGCCTAACTATGATATTATTTATTATGTTATTATTCATTGTTTTCTGCCTGTTTTCTTATCCTTTAAAAGAATTTTGGTTTTGTTTGCCTGTGTAACTTTCAGACAGTATATATCTTCTAAAGATGGAGAGATTTATGTGTTTGTACTCATTAAATGAGCATTTCAACCTTAATTATATGCATGCCAGAAAATGTGCAGTATGACTTTGCTATGTCCTTAGAAATGTTAGCTTTTGTATCATCATCATCATCATCATTATTCAGTTCTCTTTCATTCTCTTCTATACAGAAGAGTCCTTTCTAGTGGGACCCCAAAGGAACACTGGGTAATGCTAATGAAACTGCAACATCCTAAGCTCTCCCACAAAGCATCTCTGTGAAAATAGCCATGAACCATACTTGCATTTCTTACTTTCCTTCCTTAAAAAGATTGGTATATGGAGTCTTTTCTGTGATCAAGATTTAACTTCCTAAACTACCTGACTAGAACAAGAATCTCTAATTTGGAAGTTTTTAAAAGGAGGGAAAAAAAATCATTGGGACATGGTTTCCTCCTCCATATTCACACCCAAGTTGGTTTGCAGCAATGGTTCTCAAAATATAGTTTCCCAGCAACAGTAGCATCACCTGGGAAGCACATTAGAAATGCTAATTTACATGCCACACCCCAGACCAATTCAATGACAACTCTGGGATTCCATGTGATTCAGATGTATTAGAATAATTAAGAGAATCTTTAATTGTTTTTTTTTGGGGGGGGGTTGTATTTTTTAAACTTATTTGTACTGTGAAAAATTAGCTGAAAATCAGTTTGAATTAAGACAAAATGTGGCACTGGAGAATGCCTGATTGAATTTAGCTACTGAAAAGAAATGTTTCCTAATCCTTACTTACCTATCATTAACAAGGAAAAGAAAAAGGCAAGTTACTGCTATTATGCCTATTCTGTGCTAAAGGGTGATGACGCAAGCTGTAAGAGTATGTGGGTGGGGTTTTTTCCACTTTGTTTCTTAGGTGGAAAGCTGATATATTTCGATTTGTAGATGCTGACAAGAATCCACCTTTATTAAGGCAGTTTTTTTAGTAGTGTTTTTTTTTCTCTGCTTGTGGTTAGTCATTCATTCTTTCTCTCCATAAACACATCAAATACAGTAAAACAAGCCTCTTTTGGAGGTCATAACCTAAAGAGCAAAAGTAGAAAACTATAAAGGACAAATGAACCTTCTCATGTAAAGTTTTAAGAGGCAGGTAAATCTCCAAGAAGAACTTTCAGCTAGAGATAGTCAGACTTTCATTGCTGTGACATAAAGCCTGAGAGAAACAACTTCAGGGAAGAAAGACTTCTTTTGGTTCATGGTTTAAGAGGTTTCAGTCTATTGTTGACTGGTGTCATTGCTTTTAGGCCTGTGTCAAAACAGAAACATCCTAGAGGAAGGTCATGGCAGAGGAAAGTTGTTCACTTCTGCCATCCAGGAAGCAAAGGGGAATAATAGCAAGGGGTTGGGTCTAAGAAGTACCCTTCAAAGGGGTGCCCCATGAGACCAGTTCAGAATACTCATTCAGAAGAGTCTGTGTGCTGGGTGGCAGTAGGTCATGCCTGTAATCCTAGCTTCTCAGAAGACAGTTCTGAGGATCACTGATGGATCGAAGCTATCTAGAGCAGGAAGGTCTGTGAGACTCTTATTTCCAATAAACTGCCAAAAAATCCAGAAGTGGAGCTGTGGCTCAAGAGATAGAGCACTAGATTTGAGCAAAAGAAGCTCAGGGATAGCACCCGGAGTTCTGGCACCAAAACAAAAGTCTGAGTAATTTTGAGTGTGTTTTCTGGTAAGTCAAAGACATTTTATGGAGAGTTTAATTTTCCTCCAAATAAAATGCACCAAAGAAGATGCTTCTCAGTAAGGCACAGCTCTTCTACATAGTGACTATTTGTAAAGGTATAAAAATAGAAGGAAGGGAACTTGACCTTCCAGGAAGAAAGCTCATCTTAGTTTTAATGGGGAAACACACACACACACACACACACACCTACCTGTGCACACATATAACTAAGTGCCTCAGTATTTTGAGATTTGTTTTCAAACTCAACAAAACATGAGAGTTAATAATTTTTAAAACTTACTTAGTTTGAAGACATCATTAGTTAATCAGTCTCCTATATGTTACTATATAAATCAAAGACCAAAGTAAGCAGTTTCTTTAGATTCCAACTAAATAGCAAACCAGATAGTTACTGTTTTGTCAATATACACAATCTCACGTATTTATTTTTATTTACTATGTGTTTTAAGATGTGTGTTATATAGCTGGTTTATGTGGTTTGTATAAAGATCTGATTGAATTTTATGGATTGCCACTTAATAACCTCATATAAGTCGTCCCTGGAGCATTTTGTCTTAATCTGGATTTCTACAGGAGTTTCTTGATTTTTAAAAAGACTTTGCATTTCATTGATATCATTGTGTTTCATACGAATCAAGCACCACAAATCTTACAAAGAAGGAATAATTTGCAGTGCACCATTTAGCATAAGTAGAGCATATAGTTTTTTTTATTGTGAAAATACTGTACATAGGGGTTACAATTACATGGGCAAGATAATGAGTACATTTCTTATCAAGCATTGTTGCCTCCTCCTTTGTTTCCCTTCCCATACCATCCTCCCCCCCACCTCCTTATCAAAGTTGTAAAGTTAGTTTTCAGCATAACATATGACCACATATTTTTTTGTTTTGTTTTGTTTTGTTTTTTTGGTCGGTCGTGAGGCTTGAACTCTGGGCCTGGGCACTGTCCCTCAGCTCTTCAGCTCAAGGCAAGCGCTCTACCACTTGAGCTACAGCATCACTTCCGGTTTTCTGGTGGTTTATTGGAGATAGGAGTCTCACGGTCTCTCCTGTCCGGGCTGGCTTTGAACCGCGATCCTCAGATCTCAGCCTCCTGAGTAGCTAGGATTACAGACGTGAGCCACCAGCAGCCGGCTCTGACCACATATTTTGGATTCACTGTTAGGAGTAGGTATAAGATATAGGAAAGTTGATTCTGTGTCCGAAATCCTAGGACTAAAATATTTTGTGTCCTATATGGTCCAGCATTGTTTTACTGTTTCATCTCTCATCTTTTCTTTTTCCCCCCTTTGGTCAGTTGTGGTGCTTGAACTCTGGGCCTGGGCGCTGTCCCCTGAGCTCTTCAACTCAAGGCAAGCACTCTACCACTTGAGCCACAGCGCCATTTCTCTGTCAAATCAAATCAACTAATTAATGTTAACCCTAACTTCTGTAGACGCCATATGAAACTTTTACCAGTCTCCACTTATTTAGAAAGAATAGGCAGGCCAATGATCAAGCAAATCTTTCTGAGTCAGAATTTACTTTCTTTCCTTTCTGTTTCCCATCTTCTAATGGGGTTGAATAAATAGGAATAATCACCTGTTACTGTGTTTCTCCATTCTTGCAAAAAGTTTTTTTGTTTGTCATTGTCTTTGTTAGTCACATGGGCCATCCTATTAAAAGCTCCAACTTAGTTGGCAAAATTAAACTTGTTATTAAGGTTAAGATTTTAATATCTATTTAAATTTATTTCCAGTTTACTATTGAAAAGTCTTGTACACCCTACACCTAAAAGGGAGATAAAGTTGAAGACTTAGTTCTCATTAACACTCATTACTTCTTAGAATGAAATACATATCTAGGCTTCAATCCCACTTACAGCCCAACATATCCCTAGTCCTGGCCCTGTTGAAGTAAGAACTTGTAGTAGTAGTGGTCTTAATTTTAATACTCTGAAGTATCTTTATAAGTGTAGAGCAGTAGAGGAAATAAAGTATCTTTGATGTGAAAAAATATTCAGTGCAATCATAAAGTATAGAACATTGTTCTTCATCTTTTTTTTAGTCTAAGTCTCTCATTAACAGTAAGCATTAAGGGGCTGGGAAGGTGGCTCAGTGGTAGAGCGCTTGCCTTGCATGCCTGAGGCCCTGGGTTCCATTCCTCAGCACCACATAAGCAAAAAGAAAAAAG
>NW_012267288.1:8632601-8708058 GCF_000151885.1 Dipodomys ordii | reverse complement strand
TTTTTTTTTTGTCGGTCTTGGGGCCTGAACTCTGGGCCTGGGCACTCCCTCAGCTCTTCAGCTTAAAGCTAGCATTCTACCACTTGAGCCACAGTGCCACTTCTGGCTTTTTCTGCTGATGTGGTGCTGAGGAATCAAACCTAGGGCCTCATACATGCAAGGCAAGCACTCTACCACTGAGCCACCTTCCCAGCCCCTGTAATTTTGATTTGTAGTTCCATGATTAATTAATGATGTTGAGCCCCTCTTAATATAACCCTTGACCACTTATATATCTTCTTTGGAGAAATGGCTTTTCAAGGCTTTTACCTAATTTCATTGTCTTGTTGAGTTGTAGGGGTTTCTTATATGTATTGAGTATTGATGCCAGTCATTGACTGGATGCTTAGCTTCAGAGCAAATGGCATTTCAGAGCATAGCACTTGAAGTTCATCTTGTCAGTTATGCTCATAACAGCAGGAGATTTGAATGGTACATTTCCATGGTCACCACGCCTACTTCATCAGAATCTGTGGACTGAATCAGAATCTGTGTTTTAAAAACCACTAGGTGACTCATACACACATTAAACTTCCAGAAGCACTGTCCTAGATTAATAATAATTTGACATTTGGAGAATCTTACCAAAGTTAGTGAAACTGTTAATAATTAATATAGGATCTCTTCACAACTCAACTTCCTTGGGATGGTATTTTTTATAGTTGATTTGGACAGAGTTGCTTTTCAAAGTGAGAACTAGAACACATCAATTGCTGTCATAGTTTGTATCACACAGGTGAAATGAATTTGGGGCCAAAGCAGAATTTCCAGTGTATTGTTGACTCTGCTGACAGTAGATAGATGTGATTTACTTCCTTCTTCTTTTGCAGATTCAGTGTCCTTGAAGCAAATGATTATATGTTCTTCTGCCTCTGTTGTCATTTACCATGCTAATGATGCAGCCTCAGACTTAGACATCTGTAGCAATCTCCCAACTGGCCTGTCTTTCTTAAGACTGCCTCTTCCTAATCCATTCTCATGTTTTCATCTAAAACAAAGAGGTGACTGTTTACAAGAAAAGATCTCAACTCCACTTAATACATACCTAGCAGAAGTCACTTAGCTTCAAAATGCCTCTCAGTCCCCTCCTTTACAAAATAAACAGTAAAAGTGAATATCCTTTATTATTGTTATTGTGAGTTAATTGAGGTTATACTGTACATGTAAAATACTTAAACTTCACACAAAATGATGGTATTCATCATGTTTGTAAACAGTGCACAGTGAGATTAAGCCAGTGCTAATGGCTTATACTTAACTACTCAGGAGGCTGAGATCTGAAGATTCCGGTTCAAAACCAGCCTGGACAAGAAAGTTCTTGACAATCTTATCTTCAATTAACCAACAGAAAACAGAAAGTAGAGCTGTCGCTCAAAGTACTAGAGCACTAGCTTTACATGAAAGAGCTCAGGGACAGTGTCCAGGCCCTGAGTTCAAGCCCCATGACCAAACAAGTAAAAATAAAAAAGTTTAGTAAAACCTGGTTTTTTTTCCTAGGAACTACTCTGGGGGCTGGAATATGAGGATTACAGTTTGAAGTCAGCCCAGGCAGACTCTTATCTTTAATTAGCAATTAAAAAGCTGGAACTAGAGACGTGGCACAAGTTGTTGAGTGTCCTAATGAGCAGAAAAAGCCAAGTGAGAGCTTGGAGCCCTGAGTTCAATCTCCCCCCCAGTATTGGCGCATGCTCTACCTTGCTCTGGGCTTGCACGCACGCTCACTCACACTCTCTCTCCCCCTCCCCCCCTCTCGCCCTCTCCTCCTCTCCCCCTCTCCCCCTCTCGCCCTCTTCCTCTCTCCCTTTCTCTCCCTCTCCCTTTCTCACTCTCCCTCTCCCTCCCTCCCTCTCTCTCTCACTCTCTCTCATACACACACACACACACACACACACACACACACATTCAGTGTCAACCTTCAACTTCCCAAATACAATTTTATTTTTTTATACTTTTGTAGTGACAAGCACTTTGCTTTTATTATCTGTGAATATTTCAGTTCTAGGAATCACTTGGAAGAAGAAGAAAAGATTTTGCAGTAAAGCATTGGGAAGAAATAAAAACAATGATGGTGAAAATATAGGCTGCTGAACTTTGGGCAAGAATTGCTAAATGGTGGCAGTATCAGGATACTTGCAAAATATATGTAAATTCCAAGTCGTTTACAAATGCATATAAAATCAAAATGGCATTGAAAATACATATTTAAAAAGAAATATAACCATTGGCTTACACCTGTAATCCTAGCTACATAGGAGACTAAGATCTGAAGATTACCATCCAAAGCCAGTCCAAGCAGGACAATCCATGAGACTTTTATCTCCAATAAATTACCGAAAAAGCTAGAAGTAGAACTCTGGCTCAAGTAGTAAGAGTGTTAGCCCTGAGCAAAAAAGCCCAAGGAGAGCACCCAGGCCCTGAGATCAAACGCCTAACTGGTACCAAAAGAAAAAGAAACACAGACAGTAATTCAGATATATTGTATTCATAAACTGCTTTGTTAAATGGCAAAGAGAAGGAAACATAAAGCTGGGGAAATGTTTGGTGCTGGTAGGAGAATAATGTAGTAGTTGAGTTTGGCTGAATTTAACTATTTGTGACACCAGCATTATGTCTTTAGGAAATTATTTAACTTTTCTAGTCTAGATTCTGTCTTCTAGAAGATGGGAGTATAATAACATTAACAAATAAGATTAAAAATGCCCTGCCACAGGTCAAAACTTCCAAAGTAAAGATCCAGAAACACAACAAATCAAAGAAAGACTGGATAAAAGGGATTATGTCAAATTTCAGAGTATCTTCATGGCAAAGGACATAGCTAGCAGGATAAATAGAAGCTCACAGATTGGGAGAAGATTTTTACTAGCTATACATCAGACAAGGGCCTCATAACTAAAATATACTTACAGCTCAAAAAATTAAACCCCCAAAAACATCCTCAAAGAAACAATAACCATATTAAGTGGGCTAAAGACTTAAAGAGAGACTTCTCTGAAGAAGAAATAAGAAAGGCCAATAGGCACATGAAAAAATATTCAATCTCTGGTCATAAAAGAAAATGCAAATCAAAACAACATTGAGATTCTACCTCACTCCAGTTAGAATGGCCATTATCCAGAAAACTTAACAATAACAGATGCTTGTGGCCAAATGGGAATACTACTACACTGTTGATAGGAATGTAAACATGTTCAACCACTCTGGAAAGCAGTATGAAATTTCCTCAAAAGATTAAACAGAACCCCCCTATGACCCATCAATCCCACTCCTGGGCATTTACCCAAATGACCACAAACAAGGCCACAGTAAAGCTCCCATTACAACCATGTTCCTTGAAGTATTATTTACCATAGCTAAGATATGGAATCAACCCAGATGCCCCTCAGTAGATGAATGGATCAAGAAAATGGAATTCTATGCTTCCATCAGAAAGAATGGCATTGCCCCATTTGTAAGGAAATGGAAACACTTGGAAAAAATTATATTAAATGAAGTAAGCCAGACCCAGAGAAACGTAAGTTGCATGGTTTCCCTCATTTGTAATAACTAGAATATGTCTAGGATATTCTTAGCAGAGGCACCCACTGGCTTAATAGCTGTGTGCATATGGTCATATAAAATGATGCTTATCAAAATGAACTCCAAGAAATGGAAACAAGGTTTTTTTTTTTTTCAGTGTAGTGTTTGCAGCTATTTTTTTCTTCCCCCCTCCCCCTCCCCCCCGCCACCCTTGGTTAATTCCCTGTTGACACTGTTTTTTATTTCTGTACCCTTTGTCTTGTATACAAGTTTATCTGATTTGGGAAAAGGAAGGGGAAATCACAGAAATAGTGGAGCAAAGGGTGAACCAATGCAACAATGATACTCACTGGATACTATGTTGGAAATGAACTTTACAACTTAGTCGGGAGGGGAGGGGGAGAAGTGGGAGATAATGAGGGGTGATAGTGTTAAAAAAGAAATGTACTCATTACCTTACTTATATAACTCAAACCCCTCTCTACATCACTTTTACAACAACAATAAAAAAAATTTAAAAATAAAAAGAAATGAAAATGCCCTAGAGCTCTTTCTCAAAGTATTTTATAAATAGCAAGCACTCAACAAATGTTAGTTCCTAGTGTTGGTGAAGATTATTATTACCATATGCTTGTTTTCTACAATCAGACAAAATATATTAACAGATACCTCGATCAGATTTGGAGAGATGGATGTAAACGTCATACTCCTTGGCAAATAATATTTACTGATGCTGCTTTTATTTAGAATAAGCTACCTTTTGTTGTTGTATTCTAGTGGTCATGAATGCTGTAATAGTTTCATAAGCATATTATCTCTTTTTCTCCACCTTTCATTTTATGTATAAGCTTAAGATTCTATACAATTTAGCCTGTAACTGTATAATATAACCTATAACTGAATTAACTATACATTTCCATGATTCTCTTAACCTAATTTAATAAATATAAATTACTATCTCGTTTCTTTTTTTTAATTGTGAAAATACCGTACAGAGGGGTTACAATTACATGGGCAGGGTAATGAATGCATTTCTTATCAAGCATTGTTCCCTCCTCCTTTGTTTCCCCTTCCCATCTCCCTCCTCCACCCACCTTCTCCCCCCCAATCTCTAGTTTCTTTATGCTGTCATGAATGCTCTGTTTTCACCCTCCTGATACTGATAAATAATTTTATGAACAGACAGTAGTTTGATTTGGCAATGTGAGTAGTGTATAGGAGTGACGAGTTAGAGGTCTTTTCCTATGGGATACTCTCCCTGTCCCACTGAGTTAGGTGATCCATCATTCCACTCCCAATTACCCCACACGGCCTCTATGTCTATCTCATTATCCTTTTTAACGTATTTATACCTTCAAACAATTAGTGAGCACTTTAACCTTGATGGTAGGAAAATGTCACGCAATAGCAAATGAAAAGGACCAGCACCCAATAGATACTCAGTTGATTTTTGATAAATGAGTGAACAAATCCCCTCTTATCTAATTAAGCCATAATCAACTGTGTACCAGCGAGTGACTCAAGAAATTATCCATTAAGAATTGTTAAATCATAAATTAAAATTAAGGGATAAAGTATAACAGGAAAACTAATAATGACCTAAATTCAAAGAATGTTGTATGGAATACCTATCTTTCTTTCTGAAAAAGATTCTCAATGCCAAAAGCTCTACCCTCCTGTCCTTTTCCTGGTTACTAATGTATACAATGACCTAAATGGTTTAGGTGTCTTCCTCAACAGATTAATGAGAGTCTTGGCATAACTGCTTGTTGTTTGAGGCCTTGAAATCAGAGACCTAGATCTTACACCTTTCAACTCTTAAAGATACTGTAGATGATATAAGGAAAAGGAATAGTACAAACAAGAAAAATGTTTATTGTGTATGTGTAATAATTGAGCTTTTTATCTCCACAAACAAAAAACTTCACTTTATGACATCTACTTGTGTAATAAGCAAATAATAGGCATAAATAAATGTAGAAAATTGTCACCTGCTTCACCTAGCAGATGCTGTGTTGAACCAATAATTTTCATCTGTGTGTGTATGTGTTTCAGTCATAGCTTGTGCATTCTACCACTTGAGCCATGCCTCCAGTTTCAAAATTATCTTCTCTATGTATGACAACAAGTATAACAGAAAGCAACCTGAAATACTGTCATGGTACCCTCTGTTGACTCAATATATATCATGTGCTTGCCTTTGTACGATAACTCAATGTAAAGGTTACTTGCAACCTTAATCCAGCCTATTGCAGTGTTCCTCTTGTAAGCACCCCAGAGGTTCTGCTGGTAACGAGCTTGGAATGACTACCCTGACAAATGGTTTTCTCCAACTCAAGTGAGAAAATGGGTAGGAGAGAGTTAAGATGCTTCGCACTACTCCCTGTCTCTAGGTAACACAAATGTCTAAATGATAATAACGTCCTCTCTGTTGCTATGTATTTTCTTTTTGGATATAGATAAATATCTTTAGGATCCTTTTAATTCAAGAGGTGAGAAATCATCCATCTAAAGAGCTAAAGAGTTGGTTCAGTGGTTTTTTTTTTTAATCTTTCTCATTCTTGGCCTCTTCCAGACAGTAAGGACTGTATCCTAGAGCCGCTTTCTCTGCCAGAACGTCCAGGTGGCACCACCACTTTAGAAGGTTCTCCATCTGTGCCTTGCATTTGCTGTGAAGAACATTTTCCTGTGGCTGAACATGACAAGCTTCTGAAGCACATGATTATTGAGCATAAGATTGTCATAGCTGATGTAAAGTTGGTCACTGACTTCCAAAGGTAAATTTTGGTTTCATCTCTAGAATAAATTCACCATTCGTTAGAAGAATGAAATGGCCTAAATATTAAGCAATTCTTGTACAAATATAACTGTTCATATTCTTTTTTCAAATTTTTTTCTCAGACTTTCTAAAACATGATACTTGAATTTTTTTCTGGAACATAAGTTGAACATGAATAAGTTGGACTTGAACTCATACATTTCTTAGAAAATGATCAGCTTTCCAAAGAGTAGCAGATATTTCCTTTTTCACATTCATGAGATTTTTGATATAGTTGATGTCATCAGATTAATAATTTTTTCAAGGTTTAGAACGTAGATTTTCTCTGAGTGGATATTTCCAGAAAACCCAGAAAAGACTTGGTGCTTAAGGTCAGAGATACTTGGAACCTTTCAATCCAAGAAGATCTTATCCAAAGAAATGGCAATTTAAGTGCTATGGTATGATCAAAAATCGGAAATAAAATGAAGCTTTCAACAAGAGTCAGTGTGGATAGCTATTAGATCACTGTTGGAGGTACTAAGAGGAAGAGGATGAGGAAGATAAAAATACAGATAGAGGTATGGACCTTAGAACTTCCAGGACTTGAATATGTATGCAAAGTTTTTTTGTGTGTGGAACTTGACCTACACAGCCCCAGCTAAAGATGAGCTATACTGCCACTGAGTAACACCTGACTGAGAATGACCCATACTAACAGGTTAAGTAATGCAACTATTCTGGAAGTAGTCATCCAAGAGAAACAATTTCTCTTAATTAGCTCTAGTGGAGAATTTACGTTTGTGTCATAATTGATTGAAATTTAAAAAAACATTTTCTATAGAGGCAATATCATGGTAGCTACTGAAAATGGATAATTTGGCATATCTGTATAAGACTCCATTCTGAGACATTCTGTCCTGATTGTATTTAAAAATATTAGAATCGTGTAGATATTATACTATCCCTAGAAATAAATTCTGTATCTTTCATTCTATATACATCACTCATAGAAAATAACTTCTTTCTAAGGATGGGTCTTCCAAAGAAATAAGCTTTGTTAATGGACTGTCAAGCTAGTGGTTCACACCTATAATCCTAGCTATTCAACAGGCTGAGATGTGAGAATGCTGGTTTGAGCCCAGCACAGGCAGGAAAGTCTGTGATAGTCCTATCTCCAATTAACCAGTAAGAAGCTGGAAATGAGGTATGGTTCAGATAATAGAATGCCATCCTAGATTGAAAAGCCAAGCAAAAGTGAAAAGCCCTGATTTCAAGTGCTAGTCCCAGCACCAAAATAAAAGAGAACTGTGAAAACAGACAGACCTAGAGTTGAATGCAGAATACAGTTGTATTTAAGCTTTATTTGAGAGAAGAGAGAAAGGGAGAGCGATTATTCCTTCTCAAAATACTCAGAATTTTCTTATACATAATACCTAATAACAGGATGTAGTCAAATCTGTTTTTATTTTAGATACTTTTTAGGCCAGACATTTCCCAGTTCTTTAATCATCCAAATAACTACTGACCGAACGACTAAATGAATAAGTCTTGTATTACTCAGCTTTTCTTTGTTATGAACTCTTTTACTATAAAAAACACAAAGTATCCTTCATGAATTACAGAAATAGATGATCCCCTGCCAGTGATAACTGAAAAGCATTAAGATTTTTCTTTCTCTTGTACTTTTAAAGTCTGAAGCAGAATTTGTGTTTTCTCCTTTGTGCTTGTGTATAATAGTTAAGTAGCTGTCTTTGTGGTAATTGATCTCTCTTTGGTTATCATTCATAGTAATTCTATTGTCCATATGTGGGCAGGAAAATCAAATTACTTAAGTCTCAGGGCTTAGGAATCAATAATTAAATGGATGATCAATCATTGTCCTTAGCAGTTAGGCAATAAAGTAGGTGCTTTTTAAAAGATCGATACCTTATTTAAATGTTTTCTCAACAATGTTGCCAATATATATATATATATATCATATATATATATCTAATATATATATATATTACACATATATATATATATATATAGGCATACATACACATATTTGGCTGGGGGGGGGGACCTGGATCTTGTTAGCTGTCATCCTTAGTTCAATATTACTTTCTTTTTTCAGAAAGTAAAAAGGAGATTAATTCAAATTTACCATCAATGTATCTGAAATCTCTGTTGCTTTAAAGTTTATTTTCATAAATCCAGTCTTTTTTGTGTGTTTTTTGTTTTTTCGTTGGTTGTGGTACTGTCCCTCAGCTCTTCAGCTCAAGGCAAGCGCTCTACTACTTGAGCCACAGTGCCGCTTCCGGTTTTCTGGTGGTTAATTGGAGACAAGAGGCTCACAGATGTTCCTGCCTGAGCTGGCTTTGAACCATGATCATCTGATCTCAGCCTCCTGAGTAGTTTTTTGTTTGTTTGCTTGTTTTTGTTTTTTTTTGTGGGGGGGGGTTGGTCATGGGGCTTGAACTCTGGGTCTTGGCATTGTCCCTCAGCTCTGCAGCTCAAGGCTACCACTCTACTACTTGAGCAACAGTGACACTTCACATTTTCTGAACCTTTAGTTGGAGATAAGGGTCTCACAGACTTTCCTGCCCAGGCTGGCTTTGAACTGTGATCCTCAGATCTCAGTCTCCTGATTAGCTAGGATTACAGGTATGAGCCACCAGCACCCAGCTGATCCACTCATTTTTAAACAATGACCTCTGACAATTCAATGAAACTAAAAATTTCTCTCCAAAACAAGTACTCACTTTGTGAGCAGAGTAGTTACAATCTTCTCAATATTCTGAAATTTAATCCTAATTCAGAAAAGAAGCTATCTATAAAAGATAGATGAAAACAGTAAGAACTTCCAGTAGTTGTTCCTTCTGAGTAAAAATAATAATAAGAAAAATAATAATAATAAAGATGACAAATAATAGACACAAGATGAGCTTACCTTTTCCTTTATGAGACATAAACTGAGCCAGGTGACGGAGGCTCTCTCCTATAAACCTAACTACTCAAGAGGCTGAGCTCTGAGGGTCACAGTTCAAAGCCAACCCAGCAGAAAATTCTGTGAGACTCTTATCTCCAGTAAAACTACTCAGAAAAAGCTGGAAATGGTGCTGTGGCTTAAGCAATTGAGCACTAGCCTTGAACTCAGAGAGATTCAGGGACAGCTCAGGTCTTGAGTTCAAGCCTCAGAACCAGCAAAAAAAAAGAAAAGAAAGAAGCTACAGCTTTTCATGTTAAATATATTTGACTATTTCTTTATTGAAACAAAGTAACAGTGAAATGTCCTGGGGAAGAGGAAATAAAAAAATTAAAATCTTTCCATTGAGTCCATTTAACATAGTTATTTATAGTGAGCTATTGGCTAGTTTTATTCAGTAGATAAAATTGCTCAAGAAGATAATTCCTGCCCATTTCTGACTTAAATTTCAGTAATCTGTTGCTACTTAATTTCGAACTTAAACTTTTACCTCTTTGTCAGTAAGTATACCAATCATAATGAGGGCAAGCAAGACACTGCTACAAGGATATTTTTGTGAGATAGTTCTATGAGATACAATTTGAATTCTTTTGGGTTTTTTTTTTGGGGGGGGGGGTCCGGTCGTGGGGCCTGAACTCTGGGCCTGGGTGCTGTCCCTCAGCTCTTCAGCTCAAGGCTAGCACTTTACCACTTGAGCCACAGCGCCACTTCCGGCTTTTTTTCTTTTTGCTTATGTGGTGCTGAGGAATTGAACCCAGGGCCTCAGGCATGCAAGGCAAGCGCTCTACCACTGAGCCACCTTCCCAGCCCACAATTTGAATTCTTTTGAAAGGAAAGTATTTGCTGATGACTTACTGTCATTCCAACAAAGTTCATACCATATATTATTTCATAGCCACCTTTATAAGTTAAGTAGTAATTATGACTGATTAAACTAGAGAAACTGAAAAGATAAAAAAAATAATAAATAATACCTAAACATTTAAAACAAATTGACAGAAGACTCATGTTCTGTGTGTGTGTGTGTGAGTGTGTGTTAGTGTGTGTGTATGTGTGTGTGTTAGTGTGTGTGTATGTGTGTGTGTGTGTGTGTGTGTGTGTCACAAAACCCTACCTGAGGAAATAAAGCAAAAGGACTTGAGTATAGCTCAAGTTTGAGGCCCTGAGTTCAATCCCATTACCAGGAAGGGAGGAAAGAAAGGTTCAGGGAAAGAGACAGGGAAGGAGGATATAGGCTGTCATTGCACTCTTAAATGAATAAAATCTATTTCAGAACCTATACTAACCACAAGGAATGTATATATTAACACCCATTAATTCTAATTTAAAGCCAAAAAAAGCACTGTTAACTAAAATGTTTCTTATGTCAATTTCAGGCTTCAGTCAAATGTGTGTTACAATTTATCTATGTACCACAATTATTTCATGTATTTAAATTATATGATGATTTATATTTATATTTGTAACACATGATGTTTTTTTCTTTTGATGTTGTCACCCAAACTTTGGTCAGGAAGAAAACACAGAAATGAATACTTCATTCCTATTGAACCAGCCTAATACCTGCTTTTCTCATCCACCCTTGTAAGCTACCTAATATCTCAGATATATAGCTAAAGATAATACCCAGAAAATATCATTTCTAAAATTCTAAAGTACTTGTTAATGGAACAATAAAATAATTTAACCAAGGTAATTTTGCAAGACTATGAACTGATAGCAATAGTTTCTCTCCCTTTTTTCCTTGAGAAGTCATGACATTTTGCTAAATAGAAGCTCTCCATGATTGTAAAATCCATTAATAATTGTAATTGTTCTCCTGTGCTTATCACCTTGAAGTAAGCTCAATATAAGTATGTGATGTGATCCTTCCCTTTGGTAATCAAGGAGATAGTGCACAAACATAGGAAGCCCTCGGATACAGACCCACTGACTCAGAGTCAGGTCACTGTTAATGGCTACAGTGGAGCTTCTTTGTCACCTCTTGCCTGGTCACATAGTTGTGAATCCACAGCCACAAACCTCTGGTGTCAGTTTTCAGTTGGAAGATGAGGAGGGCTGTTGTCACCTCGTATGCTGCTCAGAACAGACTTTTCTCAGCCAAGCCTTGATGGCTCACACGTGGAATGCTAGTTACTCATAACCTTGAGTTCTGAGGATCAAAGGTTGAAGCCAGCCTAAGTAGAAAAGTTTGCAAGATTAACTAGCAAAAATGCCAGATTGGAGTTGTGGCTCAAGTAGAACATCAGCAGTGAGCAAGTAAGCCCAACAAGTGCATGAGCATTCTGTTTCTATTTTGTCAAAACATATTCTATGCAACTTCCTTGGTCTTTGAAGAAAAAGAAAATGTTTTAAGTATCTATCTCAACTGTAATTCTAGAAGCTTTTTTTCTGTTACCACCTTCCTTTCTCTGAAATTCTAGTAGAACGCAATTCTAGGCCTTATGTTATAGCAGATGAAATTTGAAATTTGACCTTTGAACTAGAGATATCGAGTTCAAATCTCAATTCTGTTGTGTGACCTTAGGCAGATAAGGTCTGAGTTACTAGTAGCTGCTACTAATCATCATAACTATCATCATTATTATCATTCTACTCATCCACCATAGTGTTCACTTAAGTGAGGCCTCTGCCACTATTAATATAACTATTTTGACTTTAAATGTTTAGTGAAACGTTGCTTTACTTATTAGTATTTAAAACATATTCTCATTCTGTTACCTATGCTGGTATCAAACTTACAGATTGAAGTGAACTTCCTGCCTCAGCTTTGCTAGTAACTGGAATTATATTTGTATACCATCAGGCTCTGCTTTCTTTTTTGCAAGGACTGGGGCTTGAACTCATAGCCTGGGCACTGTTCACTAAACACTTGGGATTTGGGGATGCTGTTGTATTACCTTTGTAAATTATCACCAATTATTTTTGCAGATGTTAAATAAGTTTTTCTGTTTTGTTTTTGTTTTTCGTGGGGCTTGAACTCGGAGCCTGGGCACTGTCCCTGAACTTTTCACTCATGTGCTCTAACATTTCGAGCCACAGTGCCACTTCCAGTTTTCTGATGATTAATTGGGGATAAGAGTCTCATGAACTTTCTTGCCCTAGGTAGCTTCAAACCATGATCCTCAAATCTCAGCCTCCTGAGTAGCTAGGATTACAGGTGTAAGCCACCAGCACCCAGTTAGATATTCAGTTTCAGCAAAAGTTCTTCCACTTTAAGATCTCCCCTTAAGATATACTTTAAAGAGACTAAGAATAGTGACTTTTCATTAAAAAATAAGTCAATGATAATTTACTATGATTCACACTCTACCTGATTGCTTAACACGGATGCTTTCCTAGGTCTGCAAAGAATTTCCAAAGTGATCAACTTGTGTATTCAAGGAGTTATCACTAACTTTTAATAGGCTGTAGATCCAAAATGGAGCTATTTTTATAGAAGGCTGACCACTGTTGTCAGTTTCAGTTAGAAGTGTCAAACTCAGATAGTTCTCAGTAGAATGGCAACCAAGACTGACAAACCTTTCTTTGGTGTATTTGAATAGTAACCATAAAGGAACACCTGAGAGAACTCAGCCCTTCTTTTGAAGTCTCCCATCTGAGTACCTGGCTCTACTATGTATGAGTTTATTTAGTCCTGAAAATAGCTATCTATACATTTCAGTGTGGAAAAACAATATTCCCAACATGTCTCAAACAGATTCTGCTGTGTTCCTTTATTCCCAGTCCACCACTTTACTTTTTTTTTTACATTTTTTTTTGGGGGGGTCTGGTTGTGGGGCCTGAAGTCTGGGCCTGGACGCTGTTCCTCAGCTCTTCAGCTCAAGGCTAGCACTTTACCACTTGAGCCACAGCGCCACTTCCAGCTTTTTTCTTTTTTGCTTATGTGGTGCTGAGGAATCGAACCCAGGGCCTCATGCATTGCAAGGCAAGCACTCTACCACTGAGCCACCTTCCCAGCCCCCCCCAGTCCACCACTTTATAGTGGACATGTTGAGCATAATAAACCATGGGCTGAAAATAAGCAACTGTCAGGAAATGTCATTTTTACTCTTGTGAGCCTCTTATCTTTATTTCTCTTCTTTTTATCTATCTCTCCCATGGTAGAATAAGCAAGTAGTAGAGAAAATAAAAAACTATGTAGAATACTAACGTATGAAAGGTACTCATGCTGGCCAGGGAAATAATAGTTGAACCTTCTCTTTTTGTCTACTTTCATGGGTAAGAGATGCCTTCTACTGCCAATAGTAATATGGAAGGGAGTCTGTTAGCCATAGAGGAGTGCTGTCCCAGTAATTGTATTTGTGATTTGAGGCCGAGTTGGAGCCCAAATTCATCCTTTTCTGATGTCCTAGGAGGGAAGTGTCATCCTCTTTCTTCCCCATCAAGACTGTCAGTAGAATGTGGTTCTTGTTTTATATATTAGCATCAGCTCTTCCTTATGTAATCTATACTTCTTGGTCCATTCATTCATTTATATTGATATTTTAAATCAACTCATGTCATGTTTCTCTCTTTGTCTCAGTTCTCCCCTCAGCACAAATTTAATACAATACAAATCTAATACATTAATATCCCAATGTATAGAGCACCATGAAATTAAGAAATTAATGTTAAGGAAAATGGAGGTAAGAATTTTTTTAAAAGACTAAATGTAGGGAATTTTGGACTACTTCACTTTATGGAAACCTTCAAATACTCTGCATTTATTATATGTCTACCAAGTGCAGACCACAGTTGGATAATATATCTAATCATTTTTAACTGTCCAAATTCCTACTCATTCTGTATACTTCATCTGATTCTGTGAGTTCTGTCTCTTTCACAGGGCTTTGGCTCTATGGTCTATTGTAGAATCAACCTTTGTATTGCCTTTCTCCCCATAAGAAAGACCACATTCTGTTCTTGGGACCATTGGATTATTGACATTGTTTCTAAAATATTCCTTGTTAAATAAATGGAAAGAAGAGCTTGTTGCATCCTGTCACCTTACTCCGTCTTTCATCATATATGCAGATCCAGGGTTATGATTTGCTTCAAGTTTAGCCTGAGCTGCTTCTAGCTCTGCTCATTACATACAGAAATTGTCAGCTCAGCTGTATTTCCAAAAGATAAATTTTACTTACTTCAGACATAACGGGGACATGCAGAAGTTTTCTTAATATGTAGATCTTGAATATACACTGGTTTCTCACTGCATTATTCCTGTGGCTTTTGTTTCTTGATAGATAAGTTAACCATTGAACGTTGTTGCAGAATGTGTCATAAAATGTTAACATTTTAAATATAACTTGAGTTGTTTGTTATGTTAGAAAACTTCTTTATCACATTGAAATAATTTTAACTTTGTTTTAAATCTGTTACTTGAGTTTGGAGATACTAATGTTTAATCATTTTTATATCTTTGTTGGATAATTCTACTTTATTAAGTGTTGTTTTCATGTTTCTATAATGCTTTGTTGCCTTTATATTCCCAAATTTTCAAGCACTTTTCAGTTAACATTTGATTTGTTTATTTGAGATAATTACATGCTCCTAATATATTAAACTGTCATTTTAAAGAAAGTGGTATGTTAATTCTTCTTCTGATCCCCTCTTTTTAATTATTATTCTCAGGTACATTTTATATTGGAAGAAAAGGTTCGCAGAACAGCCCATCACAGATTTTTGCAGTGTGATAAGAATTAACTCCACAGCTCCACTTGGTAAGTGGAGTTCATCTTTTCCCAACAAGTGTAAAAGTTTTAAAAAAAAAAAAAAAAGTCATTCTTTTACATTGTAGTAGCACTCCCTATCCTGACAAGTGAATCAAATTCTAAGTTTATTTTGCCTAACTTGAATAAAGCTAACACAAAACTCTATCTCTATACTATGTGTAAACGTGGGCATGCAAACATTTTTTTAACCAACATTTTTAAAGAAGTAAATACTTCCTAATAAAAGTGAAAGATAAGGGCCGGCAATGGCTCATGCCTGTAATCCTAGCTATAATCAGGAGACTGAGATCTGAGGATCACGGTTCAAAGCCAGCCGGAGCAGGAAAGTTTCTGAGACTCTTATCTCCAATAAACCACCAGAAAACCGGAAGTGGTGCTGTAGCTCAAGTGGTAGAGCGCTAGCCTTGAGCTGAAGAGCTAATGGACAGCGCCCAGGCCCAGAGTTCAAGCCCCATGACCCACCAAAAAAAAAAAAAGACAAGTTAAAGATAAAAATGCCTAGGTCCTCATTTATTTCCCTAATCTCTCAACAGAAGAACAAGACAACTATTTTTTGTTATGTGATGTTTTGCCAGAAGATAGAATTCTAAGAGAGGAACTTCAGAAACAGAGACTGGTAAGTAAGATTTGTTTGAGGGCTGGGAAGTTGGCTCAGTGGTAGAGCGCTTGCCTTGCAAGCCTGAGGCCCTGGATTCGATTCCTCAGCACCATATAAGCAAAAAGAAAAAAAGCCGAAAGTGGCACTGTGGTTCAAGTGGTAGAGCGCTAGCCTTGAGCTGAAGAGCTGAGGGACAGCGCCCAGGCCCAGCGTTCAGGCCCCACAACCGGACCCAAAAAAAAAAAAAGATTTGTTTGAAAGGGTAAATGATGTGGAAGAAACATACAGACAACTCATCTGGGTTTATTTGGCTTTCTTTTTCACTTTTTATTTTGAAAACTCCAAAGAGGAGAAAATACATAAAGATATTCAAATACATATATTATATATTAGTGACCAAACCCTAAAGTATTTCATGTTTAAAATGCAGAGAGAGTTTTTGGGTTTCTCTCGGATTGTCCATAAAATAACAAGAAAGCATGCATACTTACTGTACTTTTAGCTGCTTGACACATGCTAAGGATCAGTGGTTATGGACAAATGCTCTCAGCTAAAATTGAGTTGAATTGATTAACCTTTTTATTCTCCTTCTCTCTGCAATGCACTATGCACTTGCATTTTGTTCATCCTCCATTATGAATTAAGCATATGCCTTAATCAATGTAGTATCCTTTCTCCCTGTCAAGAGTCATCCACAAGCAAAGTAATTTGAAAACACCTCAATATCCTTAGTCTTTAAAAAGGATAACACGCATACAGGATACAAAAAGATTTTATTTGCACAAGTTAATCATGACCTTTAAGTTATAAATTTTGCTTAAAAGTACTCATTTCCTTTTCTTTATGATTTATTTTTCCTTGATTCTAATTTGAGATGAATTTACTCTTCCTTTAGCAGCTTTTTAAAAGCTTTTCTTGTATCTTTAGACCTTACTCTGTGATTTTTATTTTTATTTTTTTATTTTCTTCAGGTCCTGGGGCTTGAACTCAGGGCCTGGGCACTGTCCCTGAGCTTCTTTTGCTCAATGCTAATGCTCTCCCTCTTGAGCCACAACTCCATTTCTGGCTTTTATGAATAGTTATTAGAGATACGAGTCTCACAGACTTTTCTGTCCAGGGTTGGTATTGAACCATGATCCTCAGATCTCAGCTTCCTGAGTAACTAGGAATACTGTCATGAGCCACTAGAGCTTGGCGTTCTAAGCATTTTGAAGAGAGGTATGATTTAAACATTTGTTTTACATCTCAGGAGACTAGGATGAGAATAAATCCTGTAATAACTCAGTCATAGAGTTTGAGAAAATTCCTTGAAACATATTTTATTTTGTAAACATCCCAAAGTTAGGGTTAAATTTATGCTTTTTATACATGTCAAACCCAGGGAAGAAACAGGACTTAGAGTTTCTTTTATCTCCCTATAACAATCTGTAAAACAATGGCAAGTTTACTGTTACAATTTATGAATTCCACTTGTTTCTTTAGTCATAATTTTTTTTTCTCTTTTTGTCAGCCATCGGACTTGAACTCTGTCGTAGGTGCTGTTCTTGTGCTCTTCAGCTCAAGGTGAATGCTCTAGCAGTTGAGCGACAGTGCCACTTCTGGTTTTCTGGTGGTTTATTGGCGATAAGAGTCTCATGGACTTTCCTGCCTGGGCTGGCTTTAGACATAAGCCACCAGCACCCATCTCTTAGTCATAATTTTTAATATCTATGCATTTTCTCACTTTTGCGTAGGCCTTAATAAACAACAGTTAAGCTGTCATGATCTAAGTCCATCCAAGAAATTGTTTTTAAAAGAACTGAAATAACTGATGTCAGTGGCTCATATCTATGATGCTAGCTATTCAGGAGACAAAAAACAGGAGGATCATATTTTACAACCAGCGAGGGCAAAAAGTTAAGTTCATTGAGACCCTATCTCAAGCAATAGTGAGGCATGGTGATAGTCACCTATCAGCCTAGCTATGCAGGAGACTTACATCCATAGGATCATGGTAGACCAGCCTGGGCCAAACAAAGTTCTTGAGACTTTTCCATCTCAGCACAAAAGTTTGGGTGCTACACACCTGTCATCATAGCTACACAGGTGACTGAGATAAGAAGGACCATGGTTCTCGGCCAACTTGGGTCAGAAAAAAAATAATAAAGTTCAGAAAACAGAAAAGGTAAATATGGTGGCATGACCTCTCATTCCCAGTTATTAGAAGCATAAACTATTGCAGTCCAGTCTAGCCTGGGCAAAAAAAAAAGCATGACCTTATCACAAAACTAACCATGATAGGGAAGCGGGGGGCTAGGTAGGTGTGTGGTTCAGCCAACAGAGTACTGCTTAACATGAACAAAGCCCTGAGATTAAAACCTACTCTGGCCCCATGAATAAATAAATAAATGAATGAATGAATAAATAAATAAATTCAAACCAGGCTATTTTATCCACTGGTATTCATTAGCATACAGGAGCATTATCTTGTGTCGACCAATAGACTCAGATCCCTAAAAATATTTACAGAATTTAGACGACCTTGTTTATATTCCTTTACTGTCTGACAGTGATAGATGTGATAAAAGAGCATTATTGAAGCTGATTGGTGGGGGAGGAAGACTGGAGTCGTGGCTCAAATGGTAGCACTTCTTCCTAAATATCTTTGAGGGCCTATAGACATCAAGCGAAGTCGTGTATATACTCCACACCCAGATAGTACTCAGTAAATATTCGCCAATGATAAAAATCATAATACTGTGTCTCAATAATGTGAGAGATTCAGGGTGTATTTTGGAGCACTGAATAAGTCTAATTTGGCTGAAATGAACAATCTTTTCTTGGGAAGAATATGAGATAGCTCCAGAGGTAAGATGGAACTAAATTTCAGAAATTTTAATGCCAGGAGCAATTTATAGTGATAAAGACCCACTGATGTGCCCTCATTGCCTATCAGTGACAAGAAGAAAAGATAGTAAATGTAGCTGTGTAAAAAATCCACTTAGAGCTGTCAAGTTCTGGAAAAGAGCAGACCAACGTGGAGATAGGAAAGAAGCAGAACTGTCATTTAAGCCAAATGTACCTGTAACTGCCTCTTTTTTCCTTCTTGAATAAGTTTTATTATGGAAATGCCATATTCTCTCATAAAACTAGCTTGCAAAGCGGGCACCGGTGGCTCATGCCTATAATCATAGCTGCTCAGGTGTCTGAGATCTGAGGATCGCAGTGCAAAGCCAGCCCAGGTAGGAATATCTGTGAGACTCTTATCTCAAGTTAACCACCAGAAAACTGGAAGTGGTGCTGTGGCTCAAATGGTAGAGCACTAACCTTGAGGTAAAGAGCACAGGGACAGTGCCCAGGCCAGAATTCAAGACCCACGACAAACAAAAAAATAAACTAGCTTGCAATGTTCTGGAATACTGAAGAATAAAACACCACAGAATAAAGAAGTATAAAATATAGATAGTCATTATGTGCTTTTAAGTAATACAATCTTGATCCTCCTGGATTAAGCCATGCCAGCCCAGTGTCCAGCCTCCCATATGCCTGTGTGTTGTCTGAGGCCCTGGGAATCTCTCTGTCCTGGCTTATGTTCTGATAGGGCTGTAGAATGGCATTTTGGTTTTTGGGGTGTTTGTGTATGTTTGTGTGTGTGCATGCATGTGTGTACGTGTGTGTGTGCATGCATGTGTGTACGTGTGTGTGTGCATGCATGTGTGTACGTGTGTGTGTGCATGCATGTGTGTACGTGTGTGTGTGCCTGTACTGGGTCTTTTACCCAGTGTCTGGGAGCTATCCCAGAGCTTTTGTGCTGAAGGCTAGCCCTCTACCACTTGGCCCACAGCTTCACTTACAGCTTTTTGGTGGTTGATTGGTGATGAAAGTCTCTTGTTCTTTCCTGCCTGGGCTTGGGTTTGAACCATGATCCTCAGATCTTAGCCTCCTGAGTAGCTAAGATTACAGCTCTGAGCCAGCAGAGTGTTGGAAAACAGAGGTCAACACTGGTTGATCAGTTTAAAGCTGCCATTTATAGTGGGTAAATATCAACAAGATGTAGAACAGACCTGCAGGCCGCAGGCAAACATGTTGAATTTCCATTCAAATGATTTTATGCTACAGAATGTGGCAACATAAGGTTGGTGTTAGTGAGGGGTGGCAATAATGACAGGATAACTATCTACTGCTTTTACATGTTAAAAAACAAAACAAAACTATGTCAGTAATAGGTAAGAAAGAAGTCTCTTTAATGGTCAAATGAGATAGCCCTCACCGACTTAAAAATACTTTCCTTTCCCCAAATCAGCAGGATTTAGCGGTTAATCACTTTTCAGCTGCTTTGAAGAAGGTGAGCTGGCATGCCTTTCCTCGGTGCGGGTATTACAGGTGTGTGCCACCACTCAAAATGACTTTCCAACTATTTTGAGAACAGGAACTCGATTTTATATTTAAACATCCTTCCAGGCTCCTTACTATACTCCTACATTTGTGTTGGCATTCTCCCCTAAACCTTGTGTTTAAAAAAGAGAAAGAAAATTCCTGCTTTAGTGTGAGGGCCCACTGGCATGGGGAGGCCAAAGCTGCACTTAAAGTAAAAAACAAAAACAAAAAAACAGTAAAAAACAGTATACCTTTCTCTCGCTGAGACCCCATTTGTTTCTTGCCATTTGTGATATTCATAGATGCTCATCATTTTCTTTCTGAAGAGTTTGATTCCTATTGGATGCTTTTTGTCTAGATGCTGACAGGAACTAACAGGATTAAAAACATTCTTTGGGAGCAGAACTGGGGATTGAACTCAGGGCCTCGGCACTTACCAGCAGTCACTCTGCCACGTTAGGCTCATGGCTCTAGCCCTTTGCCATTGGTTATTTTCAAAGAAGGATCTCACTTTATGTCTATGCCAGTTCTACCTTCCTCCTACTGGTGCTTCTCTGTGTTGGAGGGTTCCCCAGTCTCCAACTCCCAAAGAGCCAGGATTATAGGCTTGTGCCAATTGGCCCAGCAAGACAAGACTCTTGAGGGTGGAAATAGCTTGTACATATTCCTTTAACTGCCTTCTGAACTTTGTGAATGATTCACTTGTTTATTTTATTTTTTGTGGGGGGGGTCCAGTCGTGGGACCTGAACTCTGAGCCTGGGCCCTGTCCCTTAGCTCTTCAACTCAAGGCTAGCACTCTACCATTTGAGCCACAGCACCACTTCTGGCTTTTTTCTTTTTGCTTATGTGGTGCTGAGGAATCGAACCCAGGGCCTCAGGCATGCAAGGCAAGCGCTCTACCACTGAGCCACCTTCCCAGCCCCCTCGCTTGTTTATTTTATCTGTTTAGCTTAATGTCCTCAAGGCTTCTTTACCTCTTTTCTCCTCAACAAATATTTCCCTCCCTTCTCTGTGTATCCACTTCCATAATGGCCAACGCTGTGCCAGTGGCTTAAGTTTTGTCTGGTACTGGAGCAGAGTAGGCTGTCAGAGTGAATATCCACAGCATATATAGCTGTCATCTTGGCTTGTTTCTCACACCCAAATGTGAATTTCCTTGTGTTAAACTTTTTGTGTGGATTCCTATCAAAATCTTTAAGTTAATATATTTAAGCCTAAGCTAGCTGTTTTCCTATACCAAAACATGTTAAAGTGTTTGACTATTTTTCTGGTTTCTCAATTTGGAATTTCAAGAATCATGTTTAATTCATTCCCTTTCCTTACCATTATAACTTAAGTCATTTGCCCATTTCTAACCATTCTCCCTAAGTGCCAAAATCCATATCTTTCTTCGTAATTTTGCCACCTTTAATCTTTACCTTTTCTGAACATATTCCTCCTCAGTCAATTAACATTGCTTCACAATTTTGAACACTAAAAAAACTCAATAGCAGATCACTTTTTTTTCCCTTCAAAAACCTAGTGGCCAAATACCAGCATTCATGTTTGAAATCATACCTCCTCAACTAGGTAGATATCAGGAAGGTATCAGTTTGAGGCTATCTTGGAGGGAGAAAGTTCACAAGACCCCATCTCAACAGAAAAAGCTTGGCATGGTAGTTCATGTGTATAATCCTAGCTATAACAAAAAATATAAACAAAATAATCACAGTCCAGTCTTGACCAGAGAAAAGAGATATAGGGTATCTCAAAAGTAACCACAGCATAAAGGACTAGAGGCTTAGCTCAAATGGTAGAATTACCTGCCCAGCAATGTAATACACTGAGTTTAAGCCCTAGCACTGCCTAAAATATAAATTTAGCAAGAACCCACAGTGTTCTTTATCATCTTCATGTTCTTAAGCTTCTGTGCAGTTCATCCTGCATTTCTAGTGTCCTTTCAGTTGTCCGGTCTCTTTCACTCTTTTATTCAAGACAGATTTATCTTGCACCATACAAGTTCGAAATGCAATCGGTATAGCAGGGGATGACACACTGCAGCTCTAGGCCTTATGGAGCTCATATTCTAGTACAGGAGCGAGGAATGTCTAGCCCAAGGGCCACAGAACACCTGTGGAATCATACAGTCTTTCCCTGAGGCAACTGTAGATGGAACTTGAAACAATAAATCTAGCAACTTTTTTCATAGCTACATAAGTTTATATTAAGTGAATGGTAATTAATAATGTAAACTTAAAGAGACAAGAAAGGACCGTGTCTGATGGGATAAACAGGACCCATACGAGTATATGATGGGGACAGACATGTATGCCTCTCACTGGCTGCCTGCCACGCTCTCCCTATATTGCAGCAACTCAGAGGAGAGTCAGAACCAGACAGGCTAGGAGTATGCACATTGTGAAAGTGTTACCACACTGTGGCAAGACTGTGGTGACCCAGTGATAATAAGATGAGATGCTCTGAGATGATTTCTCATGACTTGCCAGAAAATAACTCCAATCTTTATCCACACATCCATGATCAACAGTCCTCACCAAAACTGAATCTCAGACAAACATTAAGGAAGTTACAGTGCGCAGGAAAGACCTCAAGAATCAGAAACTTGGGTATGTTCCAAATTCAAGATAGCAATCAAATTCAAGACAGCAATCAAAGCAAAATAATCATGTTGCTGGCAACACACCCAGAATATCTATTAAAACTATAGTGGTACCACATCCTGTGAATGGCAGGGTGAACTACAAAGCAAAACAAAGTTGATACAGTGTCAATTTTTCCAAGAGAAATGAACAAGTGATTTTGTTGTTGTTAGGTTGTTGTTGCTGTTGTTGTGTGTCAAGTTTATAGTAGGCCTTAGTAGCAATGAAAAAAAGAGGCAATTAGTGTCATGATAGCTCAAAACATGCAGAATGCAGTGAATTGGGAGGCCAGATGCATTGGGACAAAAACCAATAGTCTGCAGCCATGTTTGGAATCACAGCTAGCCTTTTGCTCTAGACCTTGTCACAATATGATTTGGACAAGTCATGTAGTGAGAGAGTTTGTAAAAGATTGCAGAGTTGTTAGTAAAATTATTTCAGAGAAGTAGTTTGTCTCACACCATTATCTCAGATCAGATTACTTAGCAGTAGATAATGAAAAACCACTAAAGGATTCAAGAGGCCATTTCCAGTTTTTCTCTCTGGCTTTTCACAAGATACTGGATAAAACACATACTGCTCAACTAGTCATCTTCATTAACTGGGATAACTGCAGTTTGACACATGAGAGAAACTGTTATCTCTACAAGAGTGAAGACTTGTTTCAGAGACTTGTTTTATCAATGAAACAACTTGAGGTTACATTTGAAAAATTGTGTCCTTACTGCATCCAGATGGAACTCCGGCTATAGATGGCTTGCAAAAAGTTAACTGCATTTCTCAAGAAAGGGTTAGGACTTCATATTCACTTTTGAGTCTCCTTGCACATAAAATAGTAAATTTAATACTGAAGTATTGTTTTGTTACTTTTGTAGTCAGAGCCATATAGTGAGCTCCCCTGGCAGGAAAGAAGGAAGGAAGGGAGGGAGGGAGGGAGGGAGGGAGGGAGGGAGGCAGGCAGAAAGACAGACAAAAAGAAAGGAAAGAAAGAAAGAGAGAGAAAGAAAGAAAAGGAAGGAAAGAAGAGAGGGGAGGGGAGGGAGGGAGAGAAGGGAGAAAAGGGAAAAAGAGAGAGAGAAAAAAACTCAATAACTCTAACTACTCAAAAGGCCGAGATCTGAGAATCTCAGTTTGAAGCAGACAGTGGCAAATCCATGAGACTCATATCTCCAGTTAACCAGCAAAAAGCTAGAAATGATGTTGTGACTCACATGGCAGAGTACTAGCCATGAACAGAAAAGGCCAGGAGAAAGCAAGATCAAGAGGCCCAGAGTTCAAGCCCCATTATCAGCAAAATAAAAAATGAAAGGATAAGGCAGGCATCTTTAATTACTGGGTTACATTTTTCACTTAAACATAAAAATAACTCCTTTTTCCATTTGCCTACAGGAGACAGCATGTGGCATTCATCAGCTCTCAGTGGGAAGATGTAACTGAACTAAACTAGGGGGAGGAAAGCTTCCATATAACAGTACACAATGGCTTTTTTTTATTATAAATGCCAGCTTGAAACAACATTCATGACAGCTATAAATCTTTCATGAAAATTTTAACCTACATAGCAATTTGACTCTATGGAAAGAAAGTATGTTTTATTTTTCATCCTATTTTATATATCTAACCTCCTCCCCACAGTAAAGCAACAACAAAATGAAATTACATGTCTCCCCCTGAGAAGATTTTTCTTTCTCATGCCACTTTTCTTTACAGATTTCAGACTTTTAGTAAAAGACCAACTTATTGTATATCAATCACCTCAAAGTAAAATATCAATTTATATGTATAACTTTCTTACATAACTCCTTGCTTTGTAGCATAGTATATATTCTAGCACTGCACCTAGAGTAAATGTTTCCTAAATATATTTGTCCTTGAGCATAACAATTAAATAGAGATCAAGTGAAATTGAATGACCATTGTCATTTTGAACTTTAAGATTAAGACCAATCTTCTTTTTGGGAAACAAATTTAAACAGCCTGAAAAAGAAAAAATAAAAATAAAAAGGACTATCCGGCCAGGTATAATGGCTTACACCTGAAATCCTTGCTACTCAGAAGGCAGAGATTGGTAGGAACTCTGTTCAACATCAGCCCAAGCAAAAAGGTAGTGAGACCCTATGTCAAAAAAATAAGCCTGGGGCTGGGAAAGTGGCTCAGTGGTAAAGTGCTTGCCTTGCATGCATGAGGCCCTGGGTTCAATTCCTCAGCACCACATAAGCAGAAAAAGTCAGAAGTGGTGCTGTGGCTCAAGTGGTAGAGTGCTAGTGCTAGCCTTGAGCTGAAGAGCTAAGGGACAGCACCCAGGCCCAGAGTTCAGGCCCCATGAACAACCAAAAGAAAAAGGCCTGGAGTGGTGGTATACACCTGTGATCCCAACTTCATGGAAATGGGTAGGTGCATTGTAGGTAGGCAAAAACAGGAGGCCCTATCTAAAAAGTATAACTAAAAAGCAAAAAGTGCTGGAGACATGGCTCACTTGGCAGAACCCTTGTCTAGCAAGAGCAAAGCCCTGAGATCAAACCCTACTTCTGTCAAAATCTGAGTCCTAAAGTCCTTTGAACTTCTTTAACAATAACTTAAACAATAACTTAAAAATTGCATAGGATTTTTAAATGAACATTGGCTCAATGTGATCAGTTTGGCAATATCAAAATTTAGAAGGAAAAACTCAGATATTGGGACTCATGGTTAATATGCTATCTTAAATGATATCTCTAAGTTGACATTTTCTAGAATTAATAGAAATTACTAAATAGGACTTAAATACATTTGGAAATAAATCTCATTTTTTATTATACTAGGCCAGTAGTGGGTAAATTTTATTATTCCCCTAGACTTAAGCTGCTTCTGTTTTCTTTTAAAACGAAAAGAATATATTTTTAGAGCTCCCTCTGTGTTTTGAGAAACACAGGACTATGACCCTAAGTTTATGCGGAAAGATTTCCTCATGTAGGTAATACTATCTGGGACTTGCCACACTGATAGTTCTCTTTTATCTTTACTCAAAAAAAATGAATATTTTGCAATCTCTCTTAGCTCTCAAGTCATATTAAGTCTTCATATTAAGCTGGATTATCTGCTATCTTTAATAAAAATAGAAAGTTGGCTTTTCTAGTTTCTCTTCTGTTTAGCTCTTGAATTTTTCTTTTTGTTCTATAGTTAAACATTTTTATTGTAAAGGTGATGTACAGAGGACTTACAGCTATATAAATCAGGTAATGAGTACATGTCTTTGGGAACACTGTCACCCCCTCCCTCATTTTTTCCCAGTTTTTCTCCTACCCACCCCTACTCCCCCAAATGTATAGTTCATTTCCAACATAGTGTCTAGTGAGCATCACTGAAGAATTAGTTCACTCTTTGTCCCACCATTTCTGTCTTTCCCCTTCCCCTCCCCAAATCAGATAAGTTTAAATACAAGACAAAGGATACAGAAATCAAAAACACTGACAAAAGGAAATAAACCAAAGGGGAAAAAAAGAACTACAAACAGTACAATAAAAGCCTCTTGTTTTCATTTCCATAAGCATAATTTGATATGATTATATGCCCATAGCTATTGAGCCCTCATGGTCCTCTCCTAAGAATATCCTCCTTTGTTTTCACTGTGTGAGTGTTCAAAGTGCTGTTTAATTAATCATGTCCAAGTGTAATTATTTGTCTTTGACTATGCATTTCATTGTGTTGCTCTGTTCCATGTCAACAGCTAATTCTTATTCTGGTGTACTTTTCTTGAGGTGAGTAGGAATTATTGAGAGAGGATATTCCTATATAGCTCAGGCTGGCCTCAGAGGTATACTTGTCCTGACTCCACATCCCAAGTGATAAGATTACAAACATAATCACCACACCTGAATCTAGTTAATTTAAAATGTCCTGGGTAATCTATCTCTTCTGCACTCATTAAAAGCTATGCCAATAAGAAATAGTTGGGTGTTTTTAAATCCTTTGTACCAAGCAGATGGTTGATGCCTTCCAGTTGATGCAGTTTCAGAAAGGGTAGGAGGTACTGATGTCTTTTAAAGATAAGATATTAGTCAGATCAAATTTCCTGGTTGTAGGAGAGTATAATAGCAGCCAGTTAAGAAATTTCTCTTTGGGGCACCAGCAGCTCAATCCTATAATCTTAACCTGTTTGGGGTACTGAGAATTGGAAATTAACAGTTTGAAGCTATCTCAGCAGATAAGTTTGTAAGACCTCAACCCACGTCTGGGTACTGTAGTGTGTCCTTATCATCCTAAGTTGTGTGGAAGGCTGAGATTGGGAGGATCACAGTTCCAGGTTAGCCCAGGCAGAAAAGTGCATGAAACTACATTTCAATAGAGGGAAAGTGGATATGGTGATACATGTGTCATCCCAGCATATAGAAAATTGTAAAACAGGTGGTCCAAGTGCCTACCTGGACAGGAAATGAGACCTGATCTCAATGACCAGTGAAATTTAAAAAAAAAATAGGGCTGGAGATGTGACTCAGAAGTAGAGCACCAGCCTAGCAAGCCCAAGGCCTGAATTCAATCTCCACTACTACCAAAAAAAGAAAAGGGAAAGGGACCTTCATTTTTACAAATTATAAATACTTCAATTTCTGAATATCTGAATTATTTAACCCACATATATGCCTATAATTTTTTTGACTGTCCTATGAAAAAAATGTATTACAAAATATACTTGACATTTACTTCTAACTATTTTTTTTGTCTTTTCTTTTTTGGTACTTGGGTCTAACCCAGGACATTGCCCTTGCTAGGCAAGCATTTTGCCACTGAGCTACATCTCACCCCGACATTTAATTCTTACACCACAGAGCAGTACTATACACCTTCACATATCATGCAGATGAAAAATTTAGGAATAATATGTGATTTTCCACATTCTTGCCCTATACCCCAGCAACAGCAGGCCTTCCCTTTAAAGTAGTGGTGGGTCCTTCTCCCAACTGTTCACAGCTTCCCAGGAAGCCAGCTGGACTTCATGTTGTTTACTATTGCAGGATTCGTATTTATATCTCTTTGTCCTATTCAGATTTGTTTTCTTTTTTATTTTTCCTGAGGAAACCTGCATAAGAGTTGAATTCCTTGTGTCTAGCACCACAAGGGATTCAACCTTTAAGAAATCTCCTCTATGCTGGGCCATTGGTGGCTCTTTCCTGCAAGAATGTTGGGTAGAAATATTAGACAAAGACAGTATGATCTGGTGGTTGTAAACTGGTGGGCACTTGGCAAGACCTTTTGTTCAGATTCTTCTCTGTGTCCCTTCATCTTCAGAGATAAGGATGTTCCTTTTCACCAGGTATCTAGAGTACCTCTCATATGAAGATTATCTGCTTTAGGCAAGAAGAGGGCAAGACAGATAACACAGAACTGGCTACTTCTACTGCTTTGTCAAAGCCCGTGGGGCCATCGCTGGCTATAGCCTGTCTGAACCCCATCAAAAGTATGTACTGTTGGGCTGGGAAGTGGCTCAGTGATAGAGTGCTTGCCTCACATGCATGAGACCCTAGGTTCAATTCCTCAGCACCATATAAGCAGAAAAAAGCCCAAAGTGGCACAGTGGCTCAAGTGGCTCAAGGCACTAGCCTTGAGCTGAAGAGCTGAAGGACAGTGCCCAGGCCCAGAGTTCAGCCCCTCTACTGACAAAAAAAAAAAGTATGTACTTTTTATAATTAATGTCTCCCCATATGTCTCCAAATGAACTTCTGAAGGACAACATTTCAGGTATCTAACCAGAGGAAGGACCAATCAAAATTACAGCTGTAAAGGAAGAGGGAAATTGCCCTTCTACTCTCAGAAAGTTCATTGGAATAAACTAGTGGCTAAATAAGAGAAATAACAAATTTCCTTAACCTGTAAAGGGGGATCAATCACAGCCCAATGAGGAGAATCACATGAGTATGATTATTCATTAGCCAAATGATTTAGAAGTTTATATACCCTTTGTTCTATGGTGGGCAGGGGGAAGAGAGGTAGAAGAAGGTAGGCATCTTCTTGGGGAAGAATGAACCATTTGGAAGTGAGGGAACTCGGGCTTGGAGAACATGCAGTGGCCTAGGACATTGTTGGGCCTTAGAACAGACAGTGCATCATAAATGCTTCTCTGTGGAACTGAAATAGTGTTGAGTGTTTATCTCTGAATGGGAGGGGAGAATCAAGGCAAGGTTAAGAGGACTTTGATTCTGAGTCTGCCTTGAAGACCTTTCAATATCCTCTAAAGTCACATTGTTCAGCATGCCCAAAAAAACAGTATTTGGGAAGTATTGTTCTCTCAACCCCAACATAACCAGCCAGAACTTAAAACCCCTTGTTCAGACAAGAAACCTTCAGGGTGCATATAATTTTTGGAAATAGTCTTAAACTCTCAGTGTTCAGTCAAGAGAGCAAGTATGTGTAGCACATTACCATAGGTCTTGCCCCAGAACCCCTGTCCTGTTTATACTGGGTTTTCAAATGGGCTTTGGCATAAGGATTCATTTGTTTTGAGAATCTGTATGAAAAACAACCCTGTGTTGCTGAATCTATTTGAAATGTCTTTCCGATTGTATAATGTATGATATATATTGTCTGAAATGTATGATACATAATATGATACATATCACATCCATATGTATATACGTATGTATACTTACTATGAATCTACAACAACTTCTGACATTCATTACCCGGAGTTAGGTCAGTGTTCCACAAAACTGCCCTTATTTCAGACACAGATGTTTGTGGTGGGTTTCAAACCAGTTGGCTGCAAATTGAGATATTCACACTAAGATCTCAAGTTTCATAGTTTGCTCCAGCAGTCCCAGAACTCACCAAAAAAAAAAAAAAAAAAAACAGTATTTAGGATTACAGTGCCATTAGAACAATAGGATACAAATCAGAATGAGCCAGAGAGACACAGGATGAGGTTTGGGATTCGTTGTCTCTTGGGATGTGTTACCCTCCCCGCATGTCAGCGTCTGACCCTTCAATTGGCAACAGGGAATTCTTACAAGAGGTTACTTTCCAGAGTTTTTATTGAGGCATCATTGAGTAGGCCTGATGGATTAAATCAACCCAGAGGTCAGGCTGCTGTGTGGTTCAGACTCCCATCCCACTAACCACAGAGTCCATGTTTCTGGCTTGGCCATGCCCTGACCTGAGTTATCTCTTTAACAATAACTTAGTTGCCACGTGAATAAGAGTCACTCCAATCACTCAGGATTTTCTGAAAGTTTTTAAGCTACCTCCTAGGAACAGGAGACTGTGGTCAGCCTAATTCTCTAGTACACAAACCCCTACCCTTTTATTGGTCTGTTCCCCTTTTCTAAGAAAAGATGATGAAAACCAAATTTGAGATCCACCATTAGGTGAGAGAGAGAGATCTTTTTTTCCATTTATGTACCCATCCTGACCCATTTTATTCTTATTTCTTTTTTTGGGGGGGGTATTTTGTTTTGTTTTGCATTTTGGTGTTAGTGGTACTGGGGTTTGAATTTAGAGCCTCTTACTTGTTAGGGCGGTACTCTTAACACAAGCCACTCACCCAGCTCTCATTATTTTTGTAATAGAGTTGCATTTTCTTACCACTACTTCCGAGTAGCTGGGATTACAGTCATGTACCACAATACTCAGTTGTTTTTGAGAACATTCTCACTGTTTGACTAAAGATAGCTTTAAACTTCTATCTTCCTATTTTTCCCTTCCACATAACTGAGATTGCAGATGTGAACCAACATGCTTGTCCCTAAAATGATTTTTTAAGCAAAAAGTCTGTCCCCTGAGTTATTAACCCATAGCAATATTTTTTTTAAATCTTTGTATATCTCTACATATTGCTAACAATTGTCATTTATGACTTAGGACTTTTAAAATCATAATAATTTCTTTCTCAGAATAGTTTGTATATACAATAAACTGTTATCTTTATTACAGTAAACTTATTTTTATTATCTTCACAGTAGACTGCTATCTTTATTTAAACAAATATCTACTGCTATAGGAAGCTTTCCAGTTTACATTATATATGAAATATAAATCATATAATAAGTACCAGCCTTATTTCAGTAAAGGATGATGAAGTGTTTTATAAATCCTCCTCCTTTGAGAAGGACATTTTGGCTTTCAGGAGAGTGTGCAGAGTTATTTGTAGTATGTATGTTGTTGTACCTGGGATATAAATTTAGCTGTCATATATTTGTTCTGAATGTTCTATAAGAAATTGCATATAAAAAGCATAAAGGAGCCTATTTTCCATTAGTTGAAAGTGTTAGGTTTGCCTGAACACTGAGTTCTAGAAAAGAGTTGCCCAGGGCCACATTTAAAACTAGTTAATCACTGGAACAGGAGAATAGAGTTCCTGGCTCCTGTTGGTATTTCTTCCTACTCAGCACAGAGCTGTAGCATTTGGACTAAGCCTGGAGTGAGAGGAGTAGAAAACAAAGATGGGCAAAAGATGAAACAATTCCTTCAGGCCATTTATTAGGTTAAGAAATAATGTATGTTTACATTACAGAACAATGTGGTAGGACTTGTTCCTTTGAAGGACTCTGTATTATAGAAAATAAGTTATTATCTAAATTTTGAAGATAAGACATAAGTATCTTAGAAACTATCATCTATAGGGGCTGGGAAGATGGCTTAGTGGTAGAATGCTTGCCTTGCATGCCTGAGGCCCTGGGTTTGATTCCTCAGCACCACATAAGAAAAAAGCCGGAAGTGGCAAGAAAAGAAACTATCATCTATAAAACTTAACCCTTTAAGTACCAAACTAAATTTTTTGTGATCTAAAATTCTATGTAGAACTCTTTGTTTCTAATTTGAGTCTAGATTGAAGCAAGGTGTTATATTATCAGCAAGTTGCATATATTATCAGCAAGTTGCATATATTATCAATCCTATTATTTAATGTGTTCTAAACCCTCAGTCGAGACACTCCTTCATAGCCCACTCATTGCAGTGAAGCTTCTATGTGGGCATTTTGTGGACAGTTTTAGTGCTGCCCATCCTCTTTGGAGTTCTGTTGCCTGGCTCCTGATCTTACATGTTCAGGATCTAAAGAGAAAGATCATTATTATAAGTTCTGCATCTATGTATGCTACCATTTGTCCCTTATGAGAAAGTAAATTAGCACCACCTTTCTTACCAAATAGCTCTGTAGCTTTAAAGAAACCACCATTGCTTTGGTGAGACAGTAGATAGGTCCATGAAGTCTCTTTTAGCTCTCACGTTCTGAAAAGCCAATATTGAACATTATTGAGGAACTATTTCTGGAGTAGAGTGATTAGATGCGTTTGGCAGCAATAGACTAGGTTAATAGAGAAATATCCAAGAAGGGATTGGCAGAGTATTTACCTTGCAACCACCACAGCTAGGTATGAAAGGAATATAAGTTGAAGTTTGAAAAAACTGGAATGGAGAACCCAGCTAGGATGAATACCATTTTTCACAATTTTAGGGCCCTTGTTTTCATTTATGATATAAAAATGAGAACATTCTAATGCAGGTATGAAGTGACAACTGGTTTAAAGTCTAAGAAGGATTTTTTAAGCTTGGAGCTGAGCACTGAGTGTATTTCTAGCTACTTAAGAAGCTGAGATCTGAGGACTGCGGTTTGAAGCCAGCCCAGACCACAAATTTGACATATTTATCTCTAATTAACCAGCAAAAAGCTAGAAGCGGAGGTGTTGCTCAAGTGATAGAGTGCCAGCATTGAGTAAAATAAGCTAAGGAGAGTATGAAGACCTGAGGTCAAGCCCCCGTACAGATATAACAACAACAACAACCAAGAATTTGGGCAGTTCCAGGGATGGTGGTGCTCACCTATAGTTCTGGCTGCTTAGGATGCTATTGCGGGAGGATCACTTGAGGTAAAAGCCAGCATGAAAAACATAGATACTCATCTATAGAAAAAGTGCAGGCAATGAACAAAAAGAAGATCTTGAAGGAGTTAATATGAGTTACAAGGGTTATACAGCACATATAGGATCAGCACATATAGGATAACTTGTGTACTGTTTCTCTGTTCGTGGTGATAGCTAATCAGATAAAATGGCTGACAACCTCTAGTAACTTGTCATCACTGCACAAGAGCAACTGCAAAACCAAATAATGGGAGAGTTGTGTGGTTTTGTGCTGGCTGACCAGGCAATTTCTTCCTTTATTACAATGTCTATCTCATGCTGCCTCTAATTTACCGTAATGTAAATTAGGCCTTCCTAAGAATAACCAGTTATATATAACTTCCCATGCCTGCACATGTTGGCCATGCATTTCAGGTTCCACTAAGAGAACTTCATTTTGACCAAAGAAGACTCTTAGTTGACCTTGTGTCGCTCTGGTATTGACTCATCAAACTCTATATTTTTGCTCAGTCAAAGTGAAGCTGTTAAGCTAGTAAGACATTTTCTTTCAATAAATTGGGGTTATATTACCATGATGAGATTGAAAATATATGAACCAGAATGTTGATTTTTAAATGAGTGAGAAGTCTGGTAAGCTGAAAACAAGAAAAGGCAGAGAAGATCCATGCTCAGCTATATAAGGTCATATTAATTTTCATTATCAAGAGCTGTGTCTGCTGAATTTAAGGGTTTGCTGTTAACGAAGTTGTCAATGTAATGCTTTAATATGTCCAATATTGGTGAGGTATTTGTAGTAAAACAATGTAAAAATTCAGATTTCCTTTTTAGGTACTTCATTTCTTTGACTTTTACTATGAATTTGTTTTATATATGATTTACCTAAGTGTAAAGAAAACTTTAAAAATTTTAATTGCCTTGATATATTAACCTTATTCTTTTTATTTCTTGCTTTTGTCTGTATCCATTTGGTACCAAGATAAAATCCTAACCTTCATGAACTAAAAAGTGTTCTTTTATTTGAGTGCTACAACTCCTATCATCTCCATGAAAGCTTCACCACGGCCCCCAGAAAATCTTCACTCTTCCCTGTACATTTATAGCTTGTACAGGGCATAAGATTAAAAGAATCCCAATAGCTGCTGTTTGTTTTAGTTCTGTCTCTAGCTCTCTTCTTTCTAGCTCCTTGTACTTTAGATTCAAAATACATCAGCATCCTCAACTCCCTCCCTCCTTTCCAGCTCTATCTCTGTTTCTCTCTCTCTGCCCAATACGTCACCACTTATTTGAGTTCAACTTCCTTACAATGCAGTTGGGAAAATCCTAACTGAAAATTGGTGATGTTTCCTTTTTCTTTTAAAAATTGCATACTTGCTGGGTGCCAGTGGCTCACACCTGTAATCCTAGCTATTCAGGAGGCTGAGATCTCAGGATCATGGTTCAAGCCAGCGTGGGCAGGAAAGTCCATGAGACTCTGATCTCCAATTAATTACCAGAAAACCAGACACGGTGCTGTGGCTCAAAGTGATAGAGTGTTTGCCTTGAGCAAAAAAGCTAAGGGACAGCATCCAGGTCCTGAATTCAAAGCCCCATGACCCACAAAAAAAAAGAAAAAAGAATTACAGACCTATGCTGTTAACTGGTATCTGAAACCAGATAAAAATCTATAAAGCAATTTGTTTTTTAGTAGTTTATTGTGGAAGGGTGGGTAAGTTTGATAGCTATTATTCTATCATGGCAGAATCTAGAAGTTCACCAGATTGATTTCACCAAAATAGTGTCTTCATGTGTTTCTTGAATAGATTAATATTACCAGATGTTTATAAATGAGCAGTGTTTTATGGAGGGCCTAATTTGAGCTCGATGTTATAAGAGAAGCTAGAGAAAAATATAAGAACCACAAAGGGACTTTTTTTTAACTTCAGTGACTTCTCTTTTCCCTTCAAAAGACAAAACAGCAGTAAGGGGATAATGGGTTACAGGCAACATAAGGTGACACATGTACAACTATTGAACTCATTGTATAAATGATCTGATCAAATTTTATCAACAGTGTACACTGACATGTCATTTTTGTATGTTTTGTTTGTTTGTTGAGACAGTTTTCCTGTGTAGCCCCGGCTGGCCTCAAACTGGCAATCTTCTTGCCTCAGTCTCTCAAATGTTTGATTAAAAGTGTTTGCCAACATGCCTAGAAAATATAGTATTGCTATCTTTAAATGGAGGAAATGGGATTGCGAGATTAAGTAAAATATCAACTATGGGTGAGAGCCAGATTTCAAATCCAGACCTGCTCAGTATTTCAGTAGGCTCTTAATTATTATGCTGTATTCAGAAACAAGTATAAAATTGGGTCTTAAAGAACAAGCAAAGATTTGTTAAGAGTGAAAAAGCAAAGGGAAATTAAATGACCTGATAGAAAGGTAATATACGAATCCTTCTGATTAAAGCAGGACATAATCAAGAAAATTAAATTGAGCATGACAAGGTAATCATAGCTGAAGACAATACTTAGTGAAAGTTTTTCTAGCAGCAAAAAGTCAAGATGGAAATTATGGAATAGGTGGGTGATTCTTGAGGAGACTTACAGTAATCCCATAATTGAATAAAAACTAGTTTCAGTGTGAATGCATTGGTCATACGGAGAAGGGCAGTATGAAAGAGTTTGAGTGAAAATTGATCAGATCTTGATGACAAACTAAACAGTTTTAAGAATAATAATAATAACAATTTTAATAACCGCAACGGTCTACAGGATTTAACAGATTTGGAGTTTTGATACAAAGATGAGAACATAGAAATTTGAAATATTAGCAACTCCTGTACACTCCCTTTCAGACTATGACATTTTTTTCAAGCACTAACTGAATTTTGAAGGATAGTGTCATAAATCTGTTTCACTTTACAGAAAGAAATTCTGGAACAACAGCAACAAGAACGAAATGATACTCATTTCCATGGCATTTGTATGTTTTGCAATGAGGAATTCCTTGGAAACAGGTTTGTCATTATGCAACCTTAAATTTTACTGTTTTTTATCTGAAAAATTCATCAAAATATTCATAGCTTGGTTATATAAATTAAATCTTACAAATTAGCCTGAGTCCCTCTCCTGTTTCAGTACTGCTGGGCTTTTTTTCTTTGGTGGGGGGCGGGGGGAAGGGTTCTTTTTTTCTTTTTCTTTTTCTTTTTCTTTTCTGGTACCAAGGATCGAACCCAGGATGCTGAATTCCTGAACTAAATTACTCTGGGCTTGGGTGCTATCCATGAGCTTTTGTGCTCCAGGCTAATGCTCTACCACTTGAGCCACAGCTCCACTTTCTGCTCTTCTTTTCTTTCCTTTTCTTTCTTTCTTTCTTTCGCTCATTCCACTCACTCTCTCTTTCTTTCTTTCCTTTCTTCCTTCCTTCCTTTCTTTCTTTCTTTCCTTTTGTAGTTTAGTGGCAATAGAAGAGTCTCACAGACTTCTATCCATGCTGGCTTCAAACTATGATCCTCAGATCATGCAGCTTCAGCCTCATATCCTCAGCCTCCACCGTTGCTAGAATTTTCAGTCATGAGCCACCAGCACCCAACTTTGCTTTGTGTGTGTGTGTGTGTGTGTGTGCAGCAGAACAATAAATTCCTAGAATGCTGAAAATAGACTTACGTTTAATAGTGGGGGGTCCTTTAAAATTGGCTGATAAGACCATACATACGAACCAATGAAAAGGCAGTAGGACAAATTAGTAATACTAATCTATTAGCTTTAAACCTTTGGCAGTTTTTGGCTTTTTAGTTCTGAATGTTAATTATAAAGACCGCTGAGCACCTGTGGCTCACACCTGTAATCCCAGCTATGTAAGAGGCTGAGATCTAAGGATTATGGTTCAATGTTAACCCAAGCAGGAAATTCTGTGAGACTCTTATCCCTAGTTAACCACCATAGTGCTACAAGTGGAGTTGTGGCTCAAGTAGTAGAGTGTGGGCCTGAGATTTTGAGCTCAAGGCCCAGAATTCAAGTCCCAGGACCAGAACAACAACAACAAAAAATCATAAAAACCTTAAAAAAAAACTTGGCAATTGTTCATTCTGTTGATAACCCAGTGAGTCCAAGACCAGTTGCTGTACTGCAACCCAATTATTCATTGAGAGGTAACATCTGACTCTGTAGGTTTAAAACATAGCTCCTATATGACTGCTCTGCTCCTGCTTTAGACACGAGCCATAAGTTTAGGGGGTTCTTATGCTATTTGAACTTTTAATTGGCTGGCTACAAAGTCAGAGATTGTTATTGATAATTTCCTTTAATTTACTAATTTATTAGAATGGCTCCTAGAACTTAGGACAGTATTGTGCTTTTGATTACAGTTTTATTATAAAGAAAAAATATCAGGAACAACTAGGAAAAAAGATAGGCAAGGTTGGAGAGAGTCCTGAATGCAAAGTTTCAGTGACTCCCCAAATTTCAGTTATTTATTGAAACGTTATTACATAGAGATAATGGGTTAAATCATTGAACTCAAATTTCCGAGCATCCCCTCTCTGACAACCAGGCTGATTGAAAGTACCAACTTTCAATCATGTACATAGAGTGTGGTGTGCTAAGCCAGCAACAGCTTCTTATAACCATGTCTCTTTACTACATCAAGAGACCACATTCAGTGTTCAACCTATAAATCTAAGTTTGTATATATATACTCCATAAGCAGTTTTAGGGAACCATGCTTGCTCATAATAAAGAACTTCAGAATAGCAGATAAAGCAGATCAAGTAACATGTCATTTTTACTCCAGATCCCAAAGATTTTTCCACCTTTTTCAGCCAATTGCTATGTCCAGAAGAATGGATACATGAGTCCCAGCCTTTCCCTCCTTTCTTGCCTTAGGCTAACAGGCAGAATCAAACCAACTTTTAATTAACTAGTAAACCACTGAGAAATTTATAAAGTTCTCTAGAGATAGAACCAATAGAAGACACACATACACCATACATACATACATAATACACAGAACATATGTATATAGAAGCACATATGTACATTTATGTGCATACATATGTAGAGAAAGAGACAGACAGGTAGATAGATATTGTAGTAAACAGGAGGCTAAGAATATGCTATCTGCAAATTAGAGATCCAAGGAAACGAGCGGTGAATTCAGTCTGATTCTGAAAATCTGAGAACCTTGGCCATAGAGTTTCAGGGTTCAAAGGCTCAATATCCAAAGCACCAAGGACAGGAGAGGAAAGAGGTCCTGCTCAACTCTGTAATCCCTTATGTATTATTCAGTCTGCTGGTTTATGTGTTAGTTACTTCCAGAAACATTCTTTTTTTTTTTTTTTTTTAGTCATGGGGCTTGAACTCTAGGCCTGGGTGCTGTCCCTCAGCTCTTCAGCTCAAGGCGAGTGCTCTACCACTTGAGCTACAGCGCCACTTCCGGTTTTCTGGTGGTTAATTGGAGATAGGAGTCTCACAGTCTTTCCTGCCCGGGCTGGCTTTGAACCTCGATCCTCAGATCTCAGCCTCCTGAGTAGCTAGGATTACAGGCGTGAGCCACCGGCGCCCGGCTTCCAGAAACATTCTTACAGACATACCCAGAAATACTACTTAACTAGCTATCTGGGGATCTAGCAAAGTTGATACATAAAAATTAACCTGGAGAGGACAGCTTTTTCTTGAACCCTCTGCCAACTCTATTTATATCTGGCTCCCTTTTCAACATCTGTATATCAGGCCTGGAACTCTGGGAAGTCCTAATGCTAGGCTACTCCTGGGACAAGTGAAGGAAAGGCAGAAGATATCAGTGACCACCAGATGGGAACCTGCGGCCACCTGAAAACTGTTAGCCCACCAAATCCCTTCTTAGCAGTGGTTCTGCCTCTACATAGTGCCTTTCAAGGATTTCAGTGTCAGTCACAGCAACCTGAGTGGGCAGACCTTGATCAATTTTGAGCCTTCATAGTGGAATTCACTTACTTCTAGAAGGCACGAAAGATAATACCATTCAAGTACGTGAGCAGGGGAATCATCACATGTACCAGCTTTGGCATAGCACCTCATCTCCTCATTTTCAATGTCTGGAATGTTTTCTGCTGGGCCTCAGAAAAGTTTAGAGCAAACTTAGGTTTTCATGACACATATACAGTGGAATCTTTGGGAAATTCTGCCGCATTCCATGATGCCCCTAGGAGATCTAGGAGATACTGTAAACCATCTTAACAGTTACTTTGAATAAAAGTTATGAGAAATAGCTAACTAGACAATAAGTGTATTAGTCACAGATTAATAAATGTCTCCTTATCATAGTAAAAAGGCCAAGTCAAACATTTTTAGTAGTATTTGTTTTATTTCACTTTTTCAAGGAAAAATATATTGGAAAAAATGGAGGGCAAGGCAACTAAATAGGTGAGAATAACAAATACATAATCACTACACATAATCTAGCAATATATGTTTACTGAGGAGTTCCCCCAAACTGTCCCCTTCATTTTTGTAAAGCCAAGTTCTAATTGAGTCCTAGTAGGATATATTGTACACATATGTTTTATGAGAATTAAAATTTTCATGTGGTACATGTAAGCCATAGAATACTGTTCAGCCATGTAAAAATCCTGTCATTTGTGTCAACTTAGATTGAACTGGAGGACATATGATCAAGTGCTATAAGCCGGGCACAGAAAGACAAATATCACATGATTTTACTCATAGAATCTATAAAACAGTTGATGTCATTCAAAGTTAACAGTAGAGCCTGAAGGAGAATGGGAGGAAAGGGATGGAGAGAAGTCGGTCAGTGGGTTCTAAGGTATAGCTAGAGAGGAGTAAGTTCTTCTATGCTAATGTACAGTGGGATGACTATAGATACATAAATGATGATAATTACTTTTTATTTCCAGAGGTTAGATATAAGAGATATTTATTCAGGGAGTTTGCTAATACAATTATAGAGGCTGAGCAAGCCCAAGAAAAGGCATCTAAAAACTATAAATCCTGGGATGCCAGAAGTATGGCTCAGTTCAAGTCCAGAGGGCTTAGAATCAAGGAAGCTGTAGAGGAACTCTCAGTTCAGGCTAAAAGCCTAAGAACCCTGAAGCCACTAGTATAAATCCTAGAGTTCCAGGCCAGACAGCCTAAAGTTATGTTATCAAGAATTAAGGAAAAGCCGGGAGCTGGTGGTTCATGCCTGTAATCCTAGCTACTCAGGAGGCTAAGATCTGAGGATCACAGTTCAAAGCCAGCCCAGGCTGGAAAGGCCATGAAACTCTTATCTCCAAGAAAGTGGAAGTGGCGTTGTGGCTCAAGTGGTAAAGCACTCGCCTTGAACTGAAGAGCTGGGGGACAATGCCCAGGCCCAGAGTAAAAGCCCCACGACTGACAAAAAAAAGGAAAGACAGTTTATCAGTCCCAGGAGAGAGAAAAACAACAAAACACAGTACAGAAAGTTTAGTACAGCTAATCAATCTTGATCCTAGTGTCCAACATGAGAAGAATTCAGACAAGATACAATTTAGTAAAAGTGAGAAGACAAATTAGTAGGAAAGAACTATGGCAGAGAGAGATTACACTTTGAAGATGCACTTCAGATCACCTTTAGCTATCTTCTGTTGTCTTCAAAGCACTGCTAATCAGGGAGATTTGTGGGCAAGGTGTGAGAAGGGAAGCATAGTTAAAATAGTCCTTGTCACAAGTACATTCAGAGGTTGGGATCAAGTCATTTGATAATCCATTGTCTCAGGATAGGTTAAGTGAATCAGTGCTTCCTGGAGTCCAAGATAGCTACAAAGTGACTGGGGAGGTGGGTCTTCAGAAGCATTGAGTCCCTCCTCAGGACCAGCCCACCAGGAAGTCACTCCCTAGAGTTGAGGAACGCTTACTGAAAAACATGTGACCTCTAGGGCATGCAGACCTGAGAGGCATAAGTTAAAGATCTGCTTTTTCTAGGAACTACTTGTTGACCCCCCAGAGGCTGTAATGAAGCCTTTCATGAATCCTTACATGGATGGAATATGCAAAAACCCTATCTGGTCACATTTCATCATCCCAATGGCCACCTTGACTGGTTGCCTCTAAGTTGGAAGACTTACTTGCAATATTTTTTCTTAGAGATCCTGTGATCTCACCTTCCATTTTAGATTCCCTTTGCATTTCTCATCACTCACAACTGCAACCTTAATTAAATGATGCCCATCTACCCACTTCCCTCCTAACTCCACTAATGCCAGTCACCTTTGGAAACATCTTCCCAGTCATACCCCAAAATAATGCAGTGTGTTAGCCAATACAACAAATTTTGACCTGTTTGACCTGTTTAACCAACTTCATAAAATGTCACTCCTTTAAAGTTCAAATATTCGTGCTGGTGTCTTATATTTGCATATTCCTCTATTTTGTGTTATATCAATACTGTTCCTGGCCTGATTTATTGCTAGATGATTTATTTAAAAATGCATATTCTTCAAAATTTTCTCATAGGTCTATTCTTTTGAATCACATGGCAAGAGAACATGCTTTCAACATCGGCTTGCCAGACAACATTGTAAACTGCAGAGAATTCTTGTGTACATTACAGAAGAAGCTTGACAAGTACGTACAATTTTATGAAACATCGTTAGATTTATTTTCATCTTAATCTCTTGTGAATTTTTTAAATGTATGTAATTGTCAGAATTAATTTAAAAACTGGAAGTTACTCATTTCTCCTGCCACAGTTTGCATTTTGTATGCTAATTGTGATTTTTTTACATCATGTTGGGCATAAATGACATTTTAATTTAAAAATTAAAAAAATACACTGAAAGACTAGTGTGTAGCTCAAATGGTAGAGCAACCACCAAGCAATCACAGGGCCCTGAGTTCAAATCTCAGAACAGCCAAAATGAGGTTCCTTAAAAAAATAAACTAAAAAGTTAAATTTAAAAAGAATAAAGTCAATAAAACCAGATGAGCTGGTCTTAATAATTAATGAATATCAATAATTAAGTTATTGCTCATATATTATTTACTATAAAAGATACACTTATTCTGTAGCATAAGAAGTAGGATGTTTAGTGGAGACTTCAAAAAGAATTCAACATTGAAACAATAATGATCTTCATGGAATAGAGAATAGACTTTATGGATCTTACATCAGAGTGTAGAAGTTACCCATGACTATCAAGCTTAGTAAAGGGAAAGCTTCTTAGAAAATTGGTCAACACTTGGCAATTTCTAATATACTAAGTAATGAATTCCCTATCACTGGAAATATTCAAGCAGAAGGCATTTGAAAATAATAGCTAACATCTATATAAATAAAATAGCCCACACAGTTCAGAGCCCATTAAGTAATCAATAAATATGTGTGAAAGCATTATAAAAGTTTCCTAAAATGTAGGAATTATCTTCATTTTAGAATCAGCAAATGATGACAGAGAAGGCAATTAACTCTTACATTCCACAGATGATAGGTATTAGCCCTAGAACCAAACCCTGAAAATCAATTTATGGGAGATATATATATATAGATAGATAGATAGATAGATAGATAGATAGATAGATAGATAGATAGATAGATAGATAGATAGATAGATATGCTAGATATGCTAGATATGTACTAGATATGCTAGATATGTACTAATTGTTACACTAGATATGCTAGATATGTACTAATTGTTACAATTCTAGAAATCAGTTCTAGTGATCACTGTAATTGTTTGAAGAATATTCCTACATTTTCATTTTAGAATAGGTAACATGGATTAATTACTACAGACAATAAGGATAGTCACTTCTAATTACCATTGTAATTATTTGAAGAATATTCCTATATTTTCATTTTAGAATTGGTAATTTGGTTAGTAAAATACCAAGGTAATTTTTTTCTTAGTTTTCAGTTATAATTTTATTATCTTTAGGTAGTTATAAAAAAAAGGTTACAATTTAACATTGTCAGTTTATGAGTACAAGGTAATTTTTTATATAGCAGTGTTCAACATAGTTTTAGCTAAGTAGCCAATTTGTCCATTTAGGCAAATATACTACATCATGTGTCATACAAAGCTAAATGAATAAAATGAGGAACAGATTTGGGCACAATGATGGTATATTCCATCAGTAGATTCTGTGTGGACTAAAATGAGTAAGAAAACTCATACAGAGGTCTTTTGTTTTTTTCCTGTTTTTGTTTTCTGGGGTTATTGTTACTGTTGTTGTTTTATATAGAGTTCTTGCATCAACCATCCAAGAGATTTCTTTAACATATAATTTGTGTGTCCTTTAGTTTGCAGTGCTTATACTGTGAAAAGACCTTCAGAGACAAAAATACACTTAAAGATCACATGAGAAAAAAACAACATCGTAGGATCAATCCAAAGAACAGAGACTATGACCGATTTTATGTCATCAATTATTTGGTAAGGTTTTTGCATAATTTCAAATTTGACTGTAGTACCGGAATAAAAATCTTCCTATGAGCCAACTGTTTGAATAAGAAATTAGTACAAGAGCTCAAAATGTAATTGAGGGGTACTTTCAAGTAAGAATTAGCAGTGATTTTAAAAGCTTAATTTCATTTGATGTGGCAGGTATTTATGGACTGGAAATATCATGTTTCTATAACTCACAATGATTATGACCCAAGTGGGAAAAAATCAGTATTTGACTATCTGTACATCATTCCCCATTTATTATCTGTTAACTGAGATCAGACATTTCTGTTTTCAGCAAATGTTCATTGAGTCCTAATGCTATTCAAGGTCATTCTTTATTTTTTTTTCTTTCTTTCTTTTTTTTTTTTTTTAAAACCAGTCCTCGGGCTTGAACTCAAGGCCTAAGTGCTGTCTCTGAACTTCTTTTGCTCAAAGCTAGCACTCTACACTTGAGCCACAACTCCAATTCCAGCTTCTTCTGTGTATGTGGTACTGAGGAATCAAACCCGGGGATTCATGCATGCCAGGCGAGCAAGCACTCTACCACTGAGCCACCTTCCCAGCCCTCAAAATCATTCTTTAAAAGTGATTTATTTAATCTTTCTCTCCACTAAAAGATCCTTCCTTTACCCACAAGAAAAAAAATGTTTATCTTAATTATTCTCTGGGCCAGCTTATTTTTAAGTATCAGAGGAACCAGTGCATTTTAATATACAGGGGTATGTTTATTTGTTTGCTTGTAAGATGGACTAACCAAGTTACTATGCTAAGGATTATCAGTGCATTAAAAGTTATCCTTACCCAGAAGCCTCAATAACATTTGTTGGCTTCTATAGTCCCTTTGGGGTAAGAAATGGTATTCTGTTTGGGACAGATGTCACCTTAGAGATATTTAAAAATATGGGACTGAATGTTGGACTGGCACAATTGACAGCTGCACTCAATCTGCTGGCTTTTTTTTAACTGTATATGACAAAGAAAGGAAACTACTCATACATTAAAAGGATTAAATATCTCTAAAGAGGGGTTAAATGGAAGATGGAGAACTCTTTTGCTAACTGATACTGTCTTTAGCAAATAGAAATGGTTTTCTTTTTCTTGTCAATATTAATGAAATAAAATCCAAAACCATTGGCTACAGAAGACATATTGAATATAATCAGTCATTATCTCTATTGGCTAGAAATAAACACATTCTGAGTTATGTTGAAAATCTCTGCTCTAAGGTGAAATTTTTGTCTGTTTTAACTAATCCACATAGTGTTAAACTGAAATTCCCCCTGGAGAAGCAAATTTAGCATGTGTTTGAAGATTGACTATGGGGAGGTTGCCATGGTTTGCTACAAATGTTTTACAACCGGCTAAAGGCAAAGGTACCCTTTGAGTCTTTCAATCTTCTCTTGAAATCACTCAGTCATTACTTCCTGCAGCAAATGCTGCTTCAGGGCCCAGTCTGATCCAATAGGGAGTGGACTTCAGCCTTAGTTCTAAGAAATATGAAGCTACTGCAGCAAACTATGAGAGCAATTTAATAGACATTCCTCCTGGGGTTCTTTTAAACTAATATTTAAGAGCTTCAGAGTAACAGAACTTTGTATAGCTTTAGGTGTTTGCCTTGAAGAGGATACTTCAAAGGGCCTGCATACTCACATTCTGCTGGCACTTTACCAAAGAACAAGATTCATTTCCTGAGCTACCAAGTGTCAAAACTGAAATAATTTACAAACGACAGCTATCCCTAGACAAACATGGGGGGTTATACTAGCAAGTCATGGTTCAAGAGAATATAAAGATTTTAGTAAGTACAGAATGAAAATGAAATAACAACTTCAGGGTATTACTGACATATGCTATTTTTTAAGAAATCAGCGACTATTAGAACATTCACTTTTGGCCAGACACTGTCCTAGGCATTTACATTAAATCAGTAAATCACATTCCTATGAAACAAGTACTAGTATTAAACCTATTCTATAGATCAGGAGACAGGAAAGAAAGGTTAAGTAAGTTTCCCAGGCTCACTGAGCTAGAGCAAGATATTTATCCTCTGCAACAGAAATTCCTTCATTGTCAGAGTTGAAATAATTCTAATATCTGTATCTTACACCTTCAGTTGAATTTTTTGTCAAGATTATTTCATTATCTATTCGTTGCAACCCCTTTGCCCACTCTCTTTTATAATAAAACTTGAAAGTGAATTAACAACAAAGTGCAGCTGACTTTAATCTGTGCTCTAAGACTCTTGTCTGCATACTTTGTCTTCTTAGCTCTGTATGCCTAACTACTTTGAAAGGGATTTAAGGTCAATATATATACATGAATGTATCTATACATATACATGCAGCATAAGAGTCATCTACCTATAGAGTTCCTCACTTCATTTTCAGTCCCTGTATACTCTCCAGACCAGCAATAATGGGCACAGCCAGGATATCCTGACAGGGTACCCCTCTGTAGTTACCAAAGATGGGAAAGTTAGCTGGGCACAGGTGGCTCATGCTTATAATCCTAGTATTCAGGAGACTGAGATCTGAGGATCCCAGTTCAAAACCAGCTTGGGCAGACAAATCCAAAAGACTCTCCAGTTAACCAACAGAAAAGCTAAGGGGGAACAAAAGGACCTGAGTTCAAGTCCCAGTACTGGCACCAAAAAAAGGGGGAAGAATGGGAGGAGAATGGAAAGCTAATGAGGCTTGTTAAACTTTCATCTAAGTTCAGAAAACTGATAGGTTCCTTGTGTCTTCTTCGGGTAAGATAATTTCCATGTTTAATCATTTATAACAGTTTGTGAATAATAACATGTGTTGATGAAGGCCTTTGCCTAAAAGATTTTCCTAGTCCAAATTAGTTCTCGCTTTGTTTTCTCACAAACAGAAGAGTTCTGTGGATAGTAGGCTGCTTAAGGGACAAGGTGCCAGTTAGTTTCAGTTGGATAATCTTACCTCAGAGGCCAACAAACTGTCCACCAGCATCAAGGCTTCAGCAACATAATTCTGAGTTGTGTCCATGGTTCAAGCCCTGAATTTTCCGAATTTTTTTGTGATGGTTTTATCATTTGATCTAATTTTTTTTACTTATAATTATACAAAGCCACATATAATGCAGGTAGTCTCAACCTTTTTTTTTTTTTTTTTTGTCGTTCGTGGGTCTTGAAATCTGGGCTTGGGCACTGTCTCTCACCTCTTCAGCTCAAGGCGAGCACTCTACCGCTTGAGATACAGCACCAATTCTGGTTTTTCTGAGTGGTTTATTGGAGATAAGAGTTTCACAGACTTTCCTGCCCAGGCTGGCTTGGAACCTCGATCTTCAGAGTAGCTAGGATTATAGGCGTGAGCCACTGGTGCCCAACCTCAACCTATTTTTCATAGTTTTGCTATAGTGTTTTTCTCTCAGTGTTTCTATTGGGTTTTTTGTAAATGTGTGAACACATGTAAGTGTATATGGTTCAGGTGGATGGGTGCTGGGTGAGGGTGATATTTTTCCCCCATGTTTTTCTCCACCCTCTCATTGCTCATAAACCATCTGATGCAGGAGTTTGAGGGGGTGTTCTGAACATCTTTACTGACATGCCTTCCAAACTTTGTTTTTCTTGTGTTCTTTGCTTTCCTGACATGATTCATTAGCAAGCACAGTCTCTTAATTAGAGAGCTGTGTACTTTGATTTTTGAATTTTGTTTTCCTCTTTGGGTCTCATTTCTATAATGAATCATATATTTAAAATGTAATACAGCAGAGCACTTTAGGAAAGTCTGGGCCAATGTCATATGCAAATTGCTTATTTCCTAATATACTAGTTAACATAGATTGTCACTATCCTCTCAAGTTTGAGAAATCATTAATGTTATATTATCTTGAGAAATCCCTATTTGTTGTATGTAATGAACACTAAAGTTGCAAAATCACCATTTGGGCTTAGAAGTCTGAAAGTGAAAGATATTTTTGTTCCTTTTGGCTCTAATGGTTTATTGCTAAGCATCATTTGTCTATAACATTCAGAATAGTAATATCTCAGATGGCCCTTCCTTGAATAATATCTTGTTGTAATAAAAGATTGACCATAAATCCTAGTCCCAAGAGACCAAGTAAAGCATGAAGTATTCAATTTGATGCCAAAAATTTTAACAAAGATCCTGTTAACAATGTTGAATATATTCTTGATGTTCTTTGATGAGGTTCACAGTGACTCTAGAAAATACATTACAGAGTCCAAATTAACTGTCTCTAATAACAGTATGGTAGATCTCTGCATGTCTGAGTTTATGCATCGTTTAGCAGATAAATAATGACAGTTTCAAAACCTCTCATTAAGTTGATAAATGATAGATTTTCTTTTTCCCCTCTAAATCATAATGATGACTGATGGTTTTTGTTTTTAGCTAAAGAAGTATCTTCATTATTTTTTAAATGTCCATAACTACATAAAATTTTTTTGTTTTTCCAAAAGAAAAACATTGAATAATGAGGATAGCTGTACTAATAGTAGGTCCGTCTGTGCTTGACCATTTCTATAGATCATCTACTTGGAAAAAAATCCATTAATATTCTGTTGTCTCTCTTTTGTATACTGTCTGCTTTTGTATGGCATAGTAGAAAAAGGGGATAGAAAGGGAGAAAGGCACAACTCACAGGAGATAAGAGCAATGGTTGGACCAGAAGAAATCACTCATGCTTGTTTCTCTACCAGGTTTTGCTGAAACTGAGAGCAAGCTTGCTATGGAAAGCCCCAAAAGGCAAACTTCCTTACCCTGTCAATTCTAAAATGTCCAGGGGTTTGAATAGAAATTTGAGTATCTATTCATGCTCAGTACTGTGTGCTTAATAGACATCACTTAATTACCTCACAAATTTCTTTTAAAATAAGATCCAAATTGGCCTCAAATATTTAGATTTTTTTCCATTTTAAGTACAGATTAAAATAAACATTTTAGTTACCAGTGTTTTCCATGTCCTAGAAACGCATCTGTGAGCACAGACCATATCTTCCTGACCATTCAAGTTGGAAAGAAGTAATACAGCAAATAAGAAAATATATACATGATCTCTGGTAGAGATCAGTGCTTTGGCAAGCAGGAGAACATGAGAGAGAAATATATATAACTTGGAAGAACAGAGTTATTTTAGAAAAAATAGTTGAAGCAAAACTGAGGTGGTCATATTTGAGCAGAGACAAGTGTAGAGACAGAGATGTAGGAGGGCATTGTGTACAACAGAGCATCTGACAGTGTGAAAGGAGTTGTGTAAAAGTGAGCAGGTTTCCAGGCACCAGTGGCTTATGCCTGTAATCCTAGCTGCTCAAAAGGCTGAGACCTGAGGATCGAGGGTCAAAACCAGCCCCAGCAGGAAAAGGCCATGTCTTATCTCCAGTAAACCACCAGAAAACTAGAAGTGGCACTGTGGCTCAAGGGATAGAACGCTCATCTTGAGCTGAAGAGCTGAGGCACAGCACTCAGCGCCAGAGTTCAAGCCCCATGACTGACAAAAAAAAAAAAAAAGTGAGCAGGCTGTGTTCAGGGCACAGCTAAAAGAGCAGACTGGCTAGAGCAAATTGAGGAGAAGAAGTAATGGGAAATAAGGATGAAGAGAGAGCCAGGAAAGTCAAGGAGGTCTTACAGCTATGAAAAGAACTCTGAATTTTGCCCAAAATGTGTTAAGAATCCATGAAAGGGTTTCTACATTTAACTAACTGTCTGTCCTTTAGCAAAATCATTATGGCAGCTGTCTAAGAAATATACTAGACCAAGAAAAATAAAGACCAAGAAAATAAATAGATTGCATTTAGGAAGGGGTTGTTTGTTTTTTGTTTTTTGTGGGGTTTTTTTTGAGGTTCTCCATCAGAAGATATACATGTCTTTTTAAACAAGATCCTTCAGTGATCCTGGTTTTTTATTTGGTTGTGGTTTGGTTTTTTTTTTTTGAATTTGGGGAACAGGATCTGGCTGTACAGCCCAGCATTCCTCAGCGCTAAGATTCTAAGCAGGATTACAGTACACACCAGTGTACCTAGATTAAGATCCCAAATAATTCTAATATGTATCCAGGATTGAGAAACACTGATTTAAAATGAAGAGAAGAAATTTGATTGTGTAAATCAGGCTATTGCTGTATCAAATATATTTACACATACATATAGCATATTTATATATGTATTATATAGAGACAGCATATTAAGATATACCCACGCTTATAATGGAAACAAAAGTTCTAATATATCCATTAAATGGCTTCAAAACCAGCTTAGTACATTTGGTTCTGACTTTGGATTTCCTGTTTCTGTTTTATGTTCTCTATCTGTCTTATACCCTTGCTCTCTTCTTTTCAATCTCTTTTATCCCTCTGTTCTTCCTACAAAGGAACTTGGAAAATCATGGGAAGAAGTTCAGCTGGAAGATGATCAGGAGTTGCTGGACCACCAGGAAGAGTAAGACTTGTAATTGCCACTAATTAATTACATTGTTTTAAGAATAGGAAGATAAATCCTTAATGTGGTCTAAAATTATCATTCCAAAGAGAGAATAAAAAGAAAATCTTTTTCAGCCATGTGTTCTTTCGTGAAATATAGCAAGAATTTTAATTCGCAAAAAAATCAGTGCATTGTTACTCCAACTAAATTAAAGCTATAAATCGAACACGTAGATACTTTAAAGTTTAAAGTTTAATATGTTCCAGAAAGCTTTGTCTATTCAGTTATTTCACAGGCCTTGGAATGATTTGATCTTAAAATTCTCACTATAGTAGAGTTGTGTATCAGTGCACTAGAGAATATAACAAACTTGAAAAAAAAAACATTTCCTATCCCATCAAAGATTAATTTAAAACATTCATAGCTTCCTTTTTTGAAATTAAGTTTGAGAACCTAAATGGACTCCCTATTAATCATCCTTCTTTTTTTAATTCCAGCTAGTAGTTTAGCCTGTTTTTCCTTCCTGGATTTTGTATTGATGTTATTTTAATAGTGAAATAAAATTCAGAGCTGGAGAATTTCCATTTACTAATTCTCTGATACAGAGATATTCAGGATGAAAATCCTCTAAAGTAGAATAAAAGCATTTCTTTTCCATTAGGATAGGCTATTTAGACTATTTAATTGATAAATGTTGAAGTTCTAACTACACAAAATGTTATAAATAGCAATATTTATGAGCTAGACTGGATGAGCTGGTAACTCCCTATGAGCTAGTCTTATATATTGTTTTCTACAAAGGAGGCTTTAATGTGAATTGGGCTAGGTTGATCTTCAAAGTCATAGTAATGATGATTTCTGAACTTGCCATAAGAAAGTCTCCCTAATTTGAATTTGGATAGGTAGTTCTTTAGTTCTTTGTCTGCACAGGCTTCCTTACTGAAGTTTTTCTGGTTTTAGAATAATAAAAAGTTAGGAGTGTTTTAAAAACAAAAGCAGACACAAAGACCAATGGAACAGACTAGAAGGCCCAGAAATAAACTCATACACTTATAGCCAACTGATGTTTGACAAAGGAGCCCAAAATATATGCTGAGAAAGAATAGCCTTTTCAATAAATGGTCCCAGGAGAACTGGATGTCCACATACAAAAGACTGAACTTGGACCCTGTCTCTCACCCTATATTGATAATAATCCAAAGTAGATCAAACATTTTAATGTAAAACTTGAAACTACTACAAGAAAGAGTAGGGGAAGACACTAGAACTTATGACATGAGCAAGAACTTCCTGAATAGAATTCCAGAGGATCAGCAAATAAGAGAGAGATTTGGCAAATGGGATTCCATTAAACTAAAATGCTTCTACATAGCAAAGGATATTGTCACGAAGCTGAAAAGATGGCCTACAGCCAGGTGCCAGTGGCTCATACCTGTAATCCTAACTATTCATAAGGCTGCAGTATGAGGATCATACTTGAAGAGTTTTATCTCCAGTTAACCACCTAAAAGCCAGAAGTGGGGCTGTGATCCACTCAAGTGTTTGAGTGGTAGCCTTGAGGAGAAAAAAAACAACTCAGGGACCATGCCGCACCAAGAATGGCACATAAGGAAGAAAAAGAAAAAGACAATCCAAAAGATTGGGAGAGGAACTTTGCCAGCAGTATATCTAACAAGATATTAATAACGATTATATATAGTATATATTATATATAATTACATATTGTATATAATATATATAATACATATTATATACATATATAACAAGGAGCTTAAAAAATTAAGCCCCAAAGAATCAATAACCCAATCAATAAATTAGCAAAGAAGCTAAATGGCCACTTCTGAGAAGTTCAAATGGCCAGTGGATACATGGGGGGGGAAGCACTCACAATCCCTGGCCATAAAGGAAATGCAAATCTAAATAACACTGACTGGAAAACCATCTTACCCCAGTCAGAATGGCCATCATCAAGAATACAAACAACAAATACTAGTGAGGGTTTGGGGGAGAAGGATCCATAATACACTATAGGGATGTAAATTATAGCCACTATGGAAATTCCTCAAAAAACTAAAAATAGAGCTATACTATGATCCCACAGTACCACTCCTGGACATTTTATAGTTTACAAAACAGGCTACAATACAGATATTCACCCATATTTGTTGCAGCACTATTTACAATCGCCAATGTATAGAAATAGCTCAAATGCCTTACAGCAGACAAGTGAGCCAAGAAAACGTAATACAAATGATATCCTCTGTGTGTGTGTGTGTGTGTGTGTGTGTGTGTGTGTGTGTGTGTGTGTAATTAAACTATATCATTTGCAGAGAAATGGATCAATCTGGGGAGGAAGAAAACATATTGAGTGAAGTAAGCCCGGCCCAGAAAGATACGGGTACATGTTTTCTGTCATGTGTAAGTCTTAGATCCAAAACACACACAGGGACATATGTATACATACAAGGCCAACCTGAATAAAATACAGCACATGCAGGAATGGAACTCCATAGTGTAAAACCCTTGAACAATTAACAGACAGCTTTTAACAAAATGAATATAAGGAAGCTGAATGTATTTTGAATGGGAGGCTTTTTGGAAGAGGGTCAATGAATGGAAAGGGGAATGGTGTTCATAATACTCAATGTACATATAGGAAAAAGGAACTGGTAAACTTGATGTGACTACAGGGCCAAGGGTATGTGGGAGTGGGAGGGACAACGATGGAAGGGGTGACTGGTCAAAATGCACATAAATGGACACATGTTCAATTATAACCCTTCACACAACCATTTGTAGATTTTTTTAATTTAATGCATGCCTGTAGATGGGGGAAATAGTAAAAAGGGATCCTGTATGCTGTTTGAGTTCTGTATTTACCACCAGAAATTAACACTTGCCTTGTTTTAAATGATCCATATTTCCCTCATGAAAGATATATGACTTGCCTTTTTAAAATTGGTCGTTCAGAAACATTCCCAGCATCGGCCCGCACAGCGTGTGCACTTAGTAATTGTGGCTAATGAGAGAGTGTCACATCTCTTGATATGTGTCCTTTGCAAATGAGACCTAGTTGTTTCAGGAAAACATTGCACTCATTCTGTAGTCAACTAGCTGCTGAGAAGAGTGGCAAATACAAGAAAATGGAACAGCACCTGTTTGCTGTTTATATTAATTTCATGGTGTTGCTTTGAATTTCAATTGCTCTATCGGAAAGTTGTAAGATGCTGTTACAGTCTTTGCCATAATGTCTGAGTTGAGAGATTGGTTGTGTTTCCTGAGAAGGAGAAAGTAATACCAACTTACTGTAGAGTGTACCCTCCTAACAGAAAGAATCTCTATGTCACTCTATTTTCTCTTTTAACCCAGAGACTGGTCTGATTGGGAAGAGCACCCTGTCTCTGCTGTATGTCTGTTCTGTGAAAAGCAAGCAGAAACAATTGAGAAATTATACATTCACATGAAGGTGAGAAGCTTTTATTCATTTTTATTTTGTTCTGTTTTGGCAAGGGTAAGCTGACAATCATTTTACCCTCATTTGCCTTACTTTCCTTTCTCAGTCATTATCTCATTCTTAAAATGAGCCAGGCCTATCAAGAGAACCACTGATCAGGGAAATTTACTTCTAGCCGACCAGACCTAGGTGAGCTAGGTGAGCAATGGGATCACTGATGGATCCCACCTATGAGATGCTTAACAAATAGTTGTAGTTGAAAAGTTTGGATATAGCTGGGCGCTGGTGGCTCACACCTGTAATCCTAGCTACTTAGGAGGCTGAGATCTGAGGATCGCGGTCAGAGCCAGCCCAGGCAGGAAAGTCCATGAAACTCTTACCTCCAATAAACACTCAGAAAACCGCAAGTGGTGCTTTAGCTCAAGTGGTAGAGTGCTCACCTTGAGCTGAAGAGCTGAGGGACAGCACTCAGGCCCTGAGTTCAAGCCCCATGACCGACAAAAAGAAAAAAAAAGAAAAGAAAAGTCTAGATATGCCACCAAGATTAACAATACCTACATATGGCCAGTTCTTATACTGCTGACTAGGTGATCAACTAGGTGTTAGTATTCATTAAGGCCTAGGTAGTCTGGGAGGCAGGGGAATAGATGAGATCAAAGGTCTTACAGCTCCTTCAGGTATCAGATTTTGGGGAAAAGAAATTTAGGAGCATTGCCAGTCTACCTTCTTTTCTGTGCATCATTTATAGATGATAGTGTACAATCCCTATGTGCAGTCCCTCTGCCTGTGACCCTCAGCTGGATGCTGGAGGAGGCGTGGAATAGGAACACCTAATGAATTCTAACAGCATCACAAGCTTGAAGGATGAGGGGTGATTCTGATAGTAAAGCATTTCTGGATGATTCTGAAATTCTCAGCTATCTCTGTGAATAGCAAATGGTACTCTCCCCTTTCACATACCTTCACTCCTTCTCATTCAGAAACACCATTCTTAGTTCAATAAAATAAGGACTTGGATAATAGTATAAAAGCATTTACCCTCAAGAAACGAAGAAATCTTTCTCTGATGTAAGCATAGAGTTTTCTGTGCTTAAAGTTACTAGATAATATCCTAATGTACTTGAGTTGTTTCAGCATCATTTATGAGTGTGTTTAACCTCTGCTCTGCCACATGCACTGATAACGTATCACAAATTCCTGATCATCTTGAATAGTGTTGTACTGTACTAAATGTTGTCACTTCAAGTTAGATGGTCTTTATCCTCTGTGGGCATGGAAGTAAAAACATTTATACAGACCGTTGCAGGAAGGAAGCAAACACTGCACTGTGCATTGTGAAAATTGAAAGGAAGTGTGATTTTTGGGGAAGATAGGAGTGATGAAGAACTTGCAAGATTAGCAGTATATTTGACAGCACAAATGAAAAATGGAATGTGTAAAATTAGCTGTCTGTTTATGGAGCAAAGAACCTGTTTCCATAATTCAGATTCTCAGCTTGCCAGAGCCACATCTTACCTACACACTTATCAGACTGCGGATCTCAGACAGGGTAAAAACTGCAGCAATAAGCTATGAATAGTTAAAATGCTATAACTGATTGACATGACTTGTTTAGCTTGTACTTCAAAAAAGCAGTTGAATATGGAGGGAAGTAGTTAGAATCAGAAGACTTCAAAAGCAGAAGATGAACTCAGACTGGTTTTCTAAAGTTCTCAAACTCCTGTGAATGAGCTGTCTGTTTATAACATCAGCCTGAAAGATTAAATAATTTATGTGCTCACAAATATAACTGTTCCTTTTTTTTTAAGGACACACATGAATTTGATCTCCTCAAAATAAAATCAGAACTTGGTAAGTTTGATTTGGAAATTGTTTTCATGATGCTGCATTTTTATAAACTCATGCAAACAACAACTACATTCTATAGCTGTGATTGGAGGACACATAGCCTGAGTGCCTCTGTACAGATGATCTTAACAGAACTCACTTAGGCATTGGTTCGCAACCACTGTGAGGCATAATATTCAGATACAGAGTTTCGTTTTTTTACGTAGCCTTTCTTCTACTTTGCTATACACACACACACGCGCGCGCGCGCGCGCACGCGCACACACGCACGTGCATGTGCTTTAAATAAAATAGGACGAGGAGGCCAACAGCACAAATTGTTGAAGTCAGACCAGAGGCCCCCAGCTGTAGCACTTACTGACTATATAACCTTGGGCCTGGGGTCATAAAATTGTTATAGGGAGTGAATAATGTATCTAAAACACCTAGCATTATTTATTATAAATGTACCCAACTCCATCATTTTCAGCATTTCTACCATGGAAAGATTAGAAATAAAATACTGATTTCCTAATGAATCTGAAATAGTAAAAAACTTGCTCCTCATATTTCAGCTCAGATGATGCTTTCTTCAACCTTTAGATATATTACTTTGCCTTGCTGCTCTCATGGAAATGTGTATACATGTACTGCTTCACAGCCAGCCACATGAGCTCTGGAGCCAACAGCCTGGTGCTTGATCCTAACTCTCCCACTTACTAGCTATGGAACCTTGGACAGTTTATCAATATGTGCCTTGGATGTGATGATTGTACCTATCTGATAGAGTTGTAAAAATCAAAATGTACAGGGAAAGCGATTAGAATACCACTTAGCACACGTAAGTCCTGTGTTGATATTTAGTATTAGGTTTTATCATTCATTTCACTATTCACGTTCGCTAATTAGGTTAAGAGCCCCATTAAAAAATTATAACAAGCCGGGTTCGGTAGCTCATACCTGCAATCCTAGGTACTCAGGAAACTGAGATCTGAGGATCACAGTTCAAAGCTAGCTAGGGCAGGAAAGGCCATGAGACCATCTCCAATAAACTACTCAAAAATCCCCAAGTGGCACTGTGGCTCAAGTAGTATAGCCACTTGTAGAGCAAAAAGAAGCTCAAGGGCAGCTCCCAGGTACCAAGTTCAAGCCCCAGGACTGGCAAAAAAAAAAAAAAAAGTATAACCAAGAATTGTAAATGTTCTTACCATTAAAAAATGATAAACTTTTGAGGAGATGTGATTATCAAGGCCCTATTCTATTTAAACATTATACAATGTACATATATCAACATTACATAGAATCCCATAAGTATGTATAATTTTATGTTTTTATCTATTAATTAAAAAATAAATGTAACTTAAATTCTAGAAAAAGAACAGATGTCATGGCATATACCTTTGATCTGAGCTATTTGGGAGGCTAAGATCATGAGGATCACATTTTGAGGCCACCCCAAGCAAAAAGTTCACCAGACCTCCATTGAAAGCTACATGTGATAGATAGGCATCATCCCAGGCTGTGCAGGAAGCATAAATAGGAGGATCTTAGTTCAGTCATATGTGAAAAACGCTTTTCAAAAAACTAACAAAAAATAGGGCAAGGATGTGATTCAAGTGGTAGAGTGCCTGTCTAACTAGTATGAAGCCTTGAGTTAAGCCCTACTACTGCCTGGAAAAAATAAAGTAAATAAATAAAGAGAAAAAAATCAGAGTCAAAAATTACGAGAGTGAAAAAAATTAGACTAGTTGTATGATGATTCTCTTTACTGTCATTTGCAGGACTAAGTTTCTATCAGCAAGTGAAACTGGTCAATTTCATTCGAAGGCAAGTTCACCAGTGCAGATGTTATGGCTGCAATGCAAAGTTTAAATCCAAGGCTGATTTAAGAACTCACATGGAAGAAGCTAAACACATATCCCTGCTTCCTGAAAGAAAGACCTGGGACCAGCTAGAGTAAGTACTGCTAACCAGGTGGAAACTCCTGTGCTCTGACTGCTTTTTCTGTTTATTTCTGTAATTTCTTTAAACTTACAGAAGGAATGTATATGTAGTGTAAAAAAGTTTTTTATAAAACTCAAAAACCACATCTTAAAGGAAGCAAACTGTTTTAGAATTTTTAGTATGGAGCTATACAACTGAAGACACAAATGAGGGTGTAAGTAATATCAAAATAAACATAGACTAATTATATTTTGTTAGCAAAATATTGCAAGCACAGTTCTATGTTTGATACCTAGCAAATGCATCATTTTTAATGATTGTCAAATACCTCATTGTATGACTATATCCTGATGACTTCTAGATATTCAAGTTGTTCTTTACATTTTCCTATTAAAATAGTAATCCAATGAATATATATATATATATATATGCCTGCATTTATTTCATTTAAATAAACTTCTAGAAATAAATTACTGTGTTAAAGATATGCTCACTGTTAGGACTTTTGATATAAATTTTATATACTGGCTTTTTTAAAACATTAAGCCATTGGTCATTGATAATAACTATTGAGTGTTGTCAGACTCTCAAATAATCTTTTTTTAAAAATTATTCTCTTTTAAGTAGTTGTACAAAAGGGTAACCATTCAACAACCAATTTATAAATACAATGCATCTTGATCGATGTCCAAGTATCTTTTATCTTCTTTCTGGGCTGATTCTCATATCATCCTTGATAATTTCACTTGAAGGAACCTCTAAAATGCTGTAAGGATCTACCTGCCCAAAGGTCCCTTCATTCTCAGAGAATGTTAAATCAGACTTTCTACAACCCTAGCCCAAAAGCTATAGTTTTCCTTCTTCAGTAAATCTCAGATTTGTGAAAAACAAATTCAGCCAGAATTGAACTGGTACCTCATTCCTATAATTCTTTATAGAGATCAAATGTGAAGGAACCAATAATGATTAGATGGAGAAACAAAATGCAGGGAGAAACCTAATCATTTTTACTACCTATTTGAAGAATTTGTGTTTGAAAAGGTAACTGTTTTGAACTTTCTTAATCTTCAATGAAGAACTGGGACCTCTGAATAGAAATGAAAAGCCATGCCATTTTTAGCTTCATATAAACCATATTTAACTACCAGAACTACCGAGTATGGAGCAAGGCAGCCTTTCAAGATAGTGTGTTTCTTATCATGGTCAATATCAAGCAGAGGCTGAGTGCCCACTGGGCAAGAATTTCCCCTAGGCTGATGGCAGACAGTGAAAGTAACTAAGAAGTTAACTCCAATACAATCTTTGCAAAACTTGGTGAAATTGTTAGGAAGGAAACCTTAGTAATGTGTACATTCAGCTGCCTAGAGATTTTACTAGGTTGGCTGTTCAATGTATCTGGTTATTTTCAGGTATTACTTTCCCACTTATGAAAACGACACTCTCCTGTGTACACTGTCTGACAATGAAAACGACCCGACAGGCCGGGAACAAATCGAAGATGTTCCCATCTATAGTGAAGACACCTCCAAACTGCAGGCTTTGAAACAAAGCAGTATTTTGAACCAGCTCCCACTACAGGAATGCTTGAAGAACTAGAAGAAACTGCTGCAGAAGCAGTTTTATGGTATGTTATTTTCCTCTGTAACAGATATGAAAGAATCAATCATTTAAATAAATTTGAATATCAACAAAGAACAAGTCTTGTGAATTTCTTTTTTAAATAAATCTGTGATTGTTCAAGAAGTAAAGTAGAAAAAATAAAATGAGGACATTTTATATTTTGGCTATCAGATTTTATTGTGTTATCATAAATCTCATTGAGGTCATAATTATCTATACTTAGGAGTACACACAAATCATAAAGATATGTTCAGAGTAGTTATAACCTGATTTTATCAATTGTTTCAGTCTTCTTCCCCCGCCAATCTCCATCCATCAAGAAAGGTAGTGACAAAATACACAAAAGAAAACAGTCAAGGGGCTAGAAAGGTGGCTCAGTGGTAGAGTGCTTGCCTTGCATGCATGAGGCCCTGGGTTCGATTCCTCAGCACCATACAAGCAAAAAGCCAGAAGTGGTACTGTGGCTCAAGTGGTACAGCGCTAGCCTTGAGCTGAAGAGCTGAGGGACAGCGCCCAGGCCCAGAGTTCAGGCCCCACGACCGGACCCAAAAAAAAAAAAGAAAAGAAAACAGTCAAAATACCATTAATGCTCAAACAGGACTATTTTAGAATAATCAAGAACTGATTATATTGTCATTATTGCTTTTGTCAAGAGTTGTCAAAAAACTCCCTAGAGGGCTGGGAAGGTGGCTCAGTGGTAGAGCGTTTGCCTTGCATGCATGAGGCCCTGGGTTCAATTCCTCAGCATCACATAAGCAAAAAGAAAAAAGCCGGAAGTGGTGCTGTGGCTTAAAGTGGTAGAGCGCTAGCCTTGAGCTGAAGAGCTGAGGGACAGTGCCCAGGTCCAGAGTTCAGGCCCCTGTGACCAGACCCAAAAAAAAAAAAAAAACTCTCTAGAAATCCTACTGCATTGTTGATGGGAATATAAACTTGTTCAACCACTTTGAAAAGCAGCATGGTGGTTCCTCAAAAGACTCCACATAGAGCTTCCCTATGACCCAGCAATCCCAATTTTGGGCATTTACCCAAATGATCACAAACAAGACCATACTAAAGTTACCAGTACAACTATGTTTATCGAAATATTATCACCATAACTAAGATATGGAACCAACCCAGATGCCCCTCAGGAGATAAATGGATCAAGAAAATGAGGTATATGTATATATACTATAAATGCAGTATATGTATATATACTATACTTCCATCAGAAAGAATGGCATTGCCCCATTTGTTAGGAAATGGGAAGACTTGGAAAAAATTAAGTGAAGTAAGCCAGACCCAAAGAAATATAGGTCCCATGGTTTCCCTTATTTGCAATAATTAGTATACATCTAGGATAATCTTACTAGACAAGCAGAAAAGGTCAAAAGCTATGTCCATATATGACCATATAAGATGATGCTAAGCGAAATGGACCCCAAGATAGGGACACAAGAGGTTTTATCTTTGTCACAGTTGTTTTTAATGTACTGTGTGATTTCTTTTTGAAATTGTTTATTCATTTGAAAGTCACAAACACTTTTTAATCTTCACAATGATAGTCATCACTGTGTGATTTTTATATTTCTTTTGTATGTTCTTCCCCTATGGTATAACCCCTGTTTTCACTCTATTTGATTCTGGTACCCTGCATCTTATATATACATTTTTCTAATTTGGGGAAAGGAAGGGAAATAACAAAATGCTGAAACAAGGATACAGGTTGACCCATGATAACAAAGAGATTTACAAGACACTATGTTGAAAACGAACTTTACAAGTTGGTGGGGGGGGAGGGGGGATTAGGGGAGGTGGGTAGGGAAGGAATGGTAGGGGAAAAACAAAGGAGGGGATAACAATGCTCAATAGGAAATGTACTAATTACCTTACTCGTGTAACTGTAACCTCTCTGTACAGTATCTTTACAATAATATATATATATATCTCTCTCTAGATATATATACATGTGTATATATTTTTTTTCTTTTCTGTTTTTATATATATATATATATATATACTATATATATAATCACTAGCAATAACACTGTTGTCACTGTTAAGTACCATGCTTTAAAATATCCATACTATTATCCCACTTAAAAAAATTAACAGAAACTTCCTATTTTCAGTCTTTTTTAGTTGTCTCAAAAAATGTCTATTTACATCTGGTGGGTGCCCATATCTGTGATCCCAGCTACTTAGGAGTTAGAGATAGGATTTCAGTTTGAGGCGAACCTGGACAAACAAACATTCATACAAACTGGGTTTGGTAGCACATACCTATAATCCCAGCTGCATGAGAGATAATCCCTATCAAAAGCAGGAGGGACCTGTGGGGGAAAAATAAAAGTCAAAAGAACTGGAAATGTGGCTAAGAAGGTAGAAGACTTGCCCAGTGAGCATGAGGGCTTGAGTTCAAATGCCATCCTCCTGCCCCCAGCCACAAAAATATATATATATATATATATATATATATATTTTTTTTTTATAATGTTATCAGTTGCACCTTCTGAGAAGACATGCTGAAGAGGATAAAACTTTACTTCCTTGGATTCCCACCAAAATGCATTACCTGGACATAATGAAACCAGCTAGACCTAAGTCGAACTACAGACTATAAAACAATCAGCCACTACTCTCCAAAAATGTCAACGTTATAAGAAGTAAACACCAAAAAACTTTCAGATAGAAGAGCACTGAATCAAAAAACTTTCAGATAGAAGAGCACTGAATAAATAGGACAACTGGATTGGATATTGGTTGGACTATAAAATAAGTGTTTTCTTTTGGCTATAAAAACCAGGCAAGATTTGAGAAAGATCTTTAGCAAATGTTACAGTATCGATACTAATTGCCAGATTTTGATGATTGTACTTCTTTTTAGGAAATACGTACTGAAGTGTTTAGGGCTAAAGAGCAAACTAATAGATGTGGAGAAAGCAATGAAGTAAACATGGCAAGACATTAACAAGTGAAGGAATGGTATGTGGGAATTCTTAGTACTATGTCAACATTTCTGTAAGTCTAAAATTAAGGCTCTTCTTTTTTTTCACAAAAGGTTTTCAAAATACCTGTTTTGTTATTTTTGTTTTCTGTTTTTGTTTTTGTTGGTCATGGGATTTTGTGTCCAGGCCCCAAATTCAAGGCTAGTGCTCTACCACCTTGAGCCACAGCACCACTTCTGGTTTCCTGGTGAATAATTGGAGGTAAGAGTCTCACAGACTTTGCTGCCTGGGCTGGCTTTAAACCACAATCCTCAGATCTCAGCCTCCTGTGTGATTAGGAGTACAAGTATGAGCCATTGGTGCCCAGCTCCAAAGTATTTTTCTGAGGTGGGTTTGTTGGATCAGGTTCCAAATGAGACCCAAATACATTGCATTTGGTAGGATCATCTAGTCTGTAGCAATGCACTGACTTGTTAAAATCTTGCCTTCAAAAGTTGGATGGTTACGGCCTCCTCGTGTCATTTTAACTAGTTTCTCTATTATGCATTTTCCTACACAAGGACAGATCCAGAAGCTTCAGTAAGTTGGAATTAAGACAAAATTTACAAGAACACAGGAAATAATATGCGTTTGCTATTGTATAAAATAAGACACATAATATCTGAAGTATCACTTGAGAGCTGTCAGAATTGCTCATCAGAGCCATGCACCATAGTGTGGGCCTGTAGTGGCAAGAGCAGAAGGAAATTTTTTATTGTTTTTCTAAAGGTGATGTACAGAGAGGTTACAGCTACATAAGTCAGGTAATGAGTACTTTTTGAACAATGTCACCTCTTCCCTGTCTCCCAGTTTTCCCTTCCTGTCCCCACTCATAAGTTCATTTTCAACAGGGTGTCTAGTGAGTACCACTGCTGCGTTCGTTCACCCTTTGTCCCTCCATTTCAGTGCCCTATCTTATCCTCCCAAGACAGATAAATGAACAAACATGACAAAAAGAAAATAAAACAACAAAGAAAAATCATCTTGTTTCCATTTCCTAGAATTCATTTCAATAAATACTATTTTGTATGATGTGTCCCTCCTCTAAGAGTATCATTCTTGGTCTCACTGTGTGTGAAGGCCCGTACAATTTCTCATGCCCTGGGGTAGAAGCAGTTTTTGAGACCAGAAGGTTGAGGCTTGGGCAATATATATTGCATCCCAGTGTCAAAGGAAAAGAAAAATGTCACAGTGTATTCAGCTATTGTCAGTTGGTTACACCAGGAAGTTCCCTGCCCATTGGTAATTGTTATCTAGATCTGTTTTTTTTAATAGCTTATAAAATGGTGATTATTTCATTCTTTGCTTACCAGTGAGTTCTTTACATATTGTAAGTACTGTATAAATAGCTCTGGATTTTGAGGTTCTGGCATTGTGCAGATAGTCCCGCAGAACTTATTTTTGAGTCTTCTGGTCTACCAAGAGACTCAGGAGTCACATTCTCAAGCCATGTGATCTTACATTACCTTTGGGGTTTCTAGGCATCCAGCTGTGCATACATCTGTGGACACTTTTATTGAAAAGCCAAACAAAAGAACTAGAGGTGTGATTCAAGTCACACTCAAGGTGTGATTAGAAGTGTGACTTGCTAGCTATGACCAAAAAAAAAAAAAGGCGTGCCCTTGTTATCAAAATACTCATAGGTGAAAGACAAAATTAAGATCAATTGTTTTAAGATTAAAAAGGCAATTAATCCTGTACTTGGAACACCCTAAAAAGCAGATTTGTTCCAGAAACCAAGGAATGTCCAGCGTGTTTTTCTAACAGAAGGATATAGTAGTAAACCAAGAATAACGTGCTTGAGTCGGGGAAAACTTTTCTGGAAATATAATTTCTGGTGTAGAGAACAAATCAAATAAAGGAAAAGTAAAGTTTAAGGACAGACCAGCAAGTCAAAAAGACAGAATTTATGTTAAGTTTTGAACAAGTAGTCTAATAATAGAAGTGAAATTTCAGCAAACTATAGTGATTCTCCCTAAGGGAACATAAAGGCACCATTGGCCAAATACTGTTAGACAAACAGCTGCTCCTTGGCAAGTTTCCCACTGGGGAAACTGATCCTTAAAGACTAAGACAGTAATACCAAGAGAGGCAGTGATGAACTAGAAGTAAGCAAACTAATCAAGGCATTACAGAATGAGTTTCCAAATGTTACTCAGAGTGAAGATAGAGACACACGTGCTGTCTGTGTCCAGAGGAAACACACCTGAGAAAATTTTAGAATTAATCCTCAGAAAAGGTAAGAAAGGTAAAACAGAAGAGAGAACTAGGCGGGACATTGAGTGATAGAGGCCCACGCCTGAAGCAGCAAGTAAATCCAGTCAGAAGACAGAGCTATCTCAGAAAAGTAGCTATCTCAACATAAGACAGAGCTGTCTCAGAAAAGTAGGAGTGGCCCATTCTTTTCAACAATGATTGCTTTGGTTCAAACCCGAATCTAGTGACTTATCTTTCATAACATATGTCTAGAAAAATAAGCTGTCAGATCCTATAACTAGCATGTCTATATTAAGGAAGGAAAGGGATCAAGTGAAAAGTCAATCATAGCCTGGTGCTGAGATCTGAGGATGGCAGTTTGAAGCCAGCCTGACAAAGAAAGTTCATGAGCCTCTTATCTCCAACTAAGCACCAAAAACTGGAAGTGGAGGGATGGCTCAAATGGTAGATAGAGCACAAGCCTTGAGTGAAAAAGCTAAAGGACAGTATATAGGCCCTAAGTCCAAGCCCTAGTACTGGAGCAAACACACACACACACACACACACACACACACAAGCTAGTCCTCACAGAAGGTGTGGAGGAATAGTGAAGCACTGGGACATACTCACTGAAGAAGTTACACATAGACCAGTGAGAAAACAGGGCGATGCAATACTGAGTAAGGCTTGGCAGAGGCTTCTGTCCCCCACTAATCTGTAGTCCAGTTGCACCCACTTCTCCCTTCCCTTCATAATAATAAGGGCATCCAGGCACTGGTGGCTCATGCCTATAATCCTAGCTACTCAGGAGGCTTCGATCTGAGGATCACAATTCAAAGCCAGCCTGGGCAGGAAAGTCTGTGAGACTCTTATCTCCAATAAACCACTCAGAAAACCAGAAGTGGCACTGTGGCTCAAGTGGTAGAGAACTCGCCTTGAACTCCCAGGCCCGGAGTTCAAGCCTCACAAGTGACAAAAAATAATAATAATAAGGGCAATGTTTAGGTTGCTATAAAGCTGCCCAGAAAGAACACTGCACATTTCTACTACTCCTGCAGGTTAGTATACTCATGGGTCTATTTTGTTGTTGTTGTTGTTTGGGATGATTTTTCTTTGGGGGGCGGGGGGGTAGCTGGAGATCATGTGACCCATGAGTTGGGCCACTGTGGTACAAGCCCCCTCACATGTGTCAATTACAGAAAATGGGATGTAAGGAAGAAGTCTTGCACAGCAGTTTCCAAGAATCTCCCTGAAGATGATTGGACACAAAAGTCAGACTTGTTACAGCAGCAGCATCAGAGGAATCTGGATCTCTGAAACTGGAGGACTTCACCTACCCTGGACACCTTCCCACTGTGGTTTTGAATTTTTCTCTCATTTATAGTCAAGCCTGATGCCAACTAATATATCTAGGAAAACATCTACAGAAGCATCAATAGTACTGTCAATTCAGAAGCTGCTGAGATTGAGCAGTGAAAAGGATAACTATACTTAGAACACAAGCTCACAAAGTCTAAGCACCTTAAGTCCATTTGGTTTTATTGTAACCAAGTATCAAGGCTGTGTACTTTATAATGAACAGAATTTATCTTGCTCATGGTGATGGAAGCTAGAAATCCAACATGAAGGAACTAGTAAGGGGGCTTTCTCGCTACATTATAACATGAATGGAAGGCACATCAGAGAGACAGGCAAAAGGCCAAACTTAGCTTTCTGTCAGGACTCCACTTGTACTAACTAACCCTTTCCCATTCATGAGGACATGAAGGTCCTTTGAAGGACACAAAAGTCAGTAGACTTTTGCTGTGGATTGTATTCAACATGAGAACTTTGGACACCACAATCAAGATGAAGCACTAAGCAGTTCTACAACAGAAGGTCACAGCCAGAGCCACTGTCACAAATACCATAAAAGCACTAGTTGGATGTCGAAGGAAAAGGGCTCATCAGAGAAATGAAAAATAATAGCTTTGGTTGGGGGTTTTGTTGCTGTGGTTTGTTTAATTTTATTGCTTTTACAGTTTGTTTAATTTTATTGCTTTTACAGTTTGTTTAATTTTATTGTTTTACAGTTCTGGTAATTAAACTCAGGGCTCACATGATAGACTAGACAAACACTCTACCATTAAGCTAAACCTAAAATGCCAGCAGTTTTTTAAGATATAGAACAAGAAAGATTTTTCCAAAACAACCTCTTGACTGGGGCTTGCTATGATTGCCTATTTCTAAATTTTGGAAGAATATAAATATCCCATGCATCACCCTGAGAAATATCTGGATTCTTCACACAGAAATGGGAATGGCATTTTAACTTCTTGGGGTATATTCATCCCAATCAAGTTGAAATATACAATAAGGATATATGGATAAGTTATATGGAAGGACCATGATGCTGAAGAAGCTGAAATCAAGGGCACAGTGTATTATTGAAAGTTCAGAGTTCTAGGAGCATCATAATGCCTTGAGTTTGCCTAGAGTGATCATGGAATGGTTTTCATTGGCTTACTTTTGTTGGTGATGAGTAATTGCTTCAATGACACGCTTTGAAAATGAAATATATTTAAATGGATATTTAAATTGATGTTTAAAAAGCCACACAAGTGGTTCTAGTGAAACATACCCACACTACCAAGAAGCCATGGTGCTACCCAAGTTTGAAAGAACCCTTTAGTTCAGAATACAAAATCAGAAATTGCTAAGGATGGAAGCCAAGCACTACAGTCCTAGCTATTAACACCAAAAAGATCACAGCTTGAAAAGCCATCCTGTGCAGAAAAGGCTACAAGACTATTTCCAATTAATTTGCAAAAAGTTAGCCTGCAGGCGTGGCTCAAGTGGTAAAGCTCCAGCTGTGCGCAAGCCAATGTTGGGGCTGGGGGTGGGGGGTAGAGAAAAAAGAAAATAAATTAAGAAAGATGATTTTGGACTAATGTCTTTTAAACTCTTAAGGAAACAATAAAAAAAATGCCTCACTGTCAAACTTTAGTTTCTCCCTGAGAAATTCCCTTCTGAGGAATGAAGAATACCCAATCAGGAATAGGGAGCATTTCCTTTCTCCTAATATTTTGTTTTAATGAAGAAGGAAGATCCATCTCTAAACATTGGTTTCTCTGTGTCCCTCTTGCTTGTTCCTGCAAGAGAGGTAGATAAATTTCCTAACTAGAATGTGAAGAACAGGATCTAGGCATCTGTGCCTCAAACTCATTTTCCTCCTACTTTGACTCTTTGGATCTGCCTGTCTGCTGAGAGAACACAGCCTGCTCTAGTGAATAGCAGGCTCTGCGGATGGGATTGGAGGCTTGAAGCTATCCAGTATTATCTGCATCTGTCCAAAACTCTGCCTGATTGGGTCTAATAATTAACTGGGTCTTAATTATGGGTGGGGGGTCTAATAGAAAATCCCATTCCATAGCTGTAAGCCACTTTCCTCAGTGTCTCCTTAATTAGCAACAAAAGTAATAATATTGCATCGCAGCTTGACCACTTGTCATTTGGCCCATGTAAAAGGTAAACATCTTATTAGGGATGGTAAATATGGCCAAGATGACTAGTAAATAACTTCTTGTACAGTTACCACTAAATACACTAAGTCCAGTCACTCAAGAAGCAAAATAGATTTAGGTCCACAGACAAGACTAGACAATAAAGCCACAAGTTGGTGGCTAGGATATCATTGGTGAGCTACCCGGACACAGACATTTTGAAAGACTGTCAGGACTAGAGTCTTAACTAAGTTCCACGAGAAGCAAGCCTTGAGGTCTTTTATTTAAGAGGTAAACTCATGAGACACCATTTCAGCAAGTGAAGAAGTAAAAAATGAAATCGAAGGAATCATGTGCAATAATAAATAGGTTACTGCTATGGAAATGAGAGTAAAGGACCTCCTGGAAACTGCATAAAACACTTATGAAAGTTTCACCACACATCTACCAATAGTAAGGGGGCAAAAAAAAAAGCTAGAATATTTATCCACCAACCTTCCTTGCTGTAAGGGCCATTCCAAGGTGTATTTATTCCCTGGCACTTTCAGCCTGCCTTGAGCATTGCTTCTGGCACCCTGTAGAGGCTGTAATTTTTTTTAATTTTAATGAACAAAGATGTGTGCAGGGCTCTGAGAGTAACTGCCACAACCATAGACAATATATTACCACAAGAGAAGAGTTAGCCAACCTCCCATCTCCTTCATGTAATACTTCACTTGACATTCAAAACTCAACGTTATCAGGTGTCTGGGAAGGAATTTTTATCCATATCAAGAGTAAAGAGAGGATGAGCAAACTGAGAATTGGAGAGAGAGAATATTTGCCCAAAGGAGAGGGGCAGAGAAAAGCACAACAAAGAACATCTAACAAATAATATATGGAAATTGCAACCAGACAAATCCAAATCCTAAACTTTTTTGTTTCTTTTTCCGATCCGGGATTGAACTTAGCATGGGCGCTGTCCCTCAGCTCTTCAGCTCAAGACAAGTGCTCTACCACTTGAGTCACAGCACCACTTCTGGTTTCCTAGTGGTTAATTGGAGATAGGAGTCTCACAGACTTTCCTGCCCAGGCTGGCTCTGAACTGGGATCCTCAGATCGCAGCCTCCTGAGTAGTTAGGATTACAGGCGTGAGCCACCAGTGTCTGACTTGTACATTTTTAATGAATGGACTAAAGGCAATTGTTTTTAAAAGGATGAAGTAAAATTTGAAAGCAGAAGAATGGTTTTCTTTTCATGTAAGTACTTTGTTGAATTTATATGCAGCATTAACATGCCCAGTCCCTTCCATCAAAGACATCAATTTGTAGCTATTATTTGCTTAATCTGCAAAAAAAAAAATCACCGTTCAATATCCTGAAAGCTTAATTCAACTCCTTCAGCATCCTTTAGATGATGGACGGATAGCTAAAAACTCAAATCAGGGACTGCAGTTGAACTCTAATACCCATAAGTGATATTTTGAAAATCTAAAATGTGTAATTCCTAATTATAGCAATTTGTAAGATCGAACGGTGTTGCTACCCTGTTAATTCAAAATGAAAATATTCCACAAAGTTAATAATTTCACAATGTTTCTGAGACTCAACTGAAGCACTGTACTTTGGGACATATACAACTTAGATTACAAACAAAGTTTTGAAAATATTCAAGCAGTAGGTAAAACTGTAGTTTGTGATTTTGGCGTTCTCTTAATTTGGAAAATATTAGAAGAACAAAATAATATTCTATGAGCCATTAATTTAAGAAATAATTATAAAAAATGGAGAACATGAAAGAAATAGGGAAAAGTTACTAATTTCTTACTGTCTCAAAACCAACCTCACTACCTCCATCATTACCTGTGAAAGTAAAATCCATGGCTCATGTCTATAATCCTAGCTACTCCAAAGAATAAGATTTGAGGATCACAGATCAAAGGCAGCCTGGATAGACAACTCTTACCTACGATTAACCAGCAAAATGCCAGAAGTAGAAGTTCGAGTTGTAGAGTGTCAGCCATGAGCAAAAAAGCAAAGAGAGAGTGTGTGAGACCACAGAGTTTAGGCCCTACTACCAGCAAAAAAGAAAAAAAAATCCAAAGTTTGGCATTTAATATCACTCAAAATCTAGCCCGAACTGGCTCCTCCATCACTCAAATCTATGATCAATTCCTGTCAATTTTATAAACAAAACACATCGGCCTGAATTGCAATGATAATTTCTAACTGGTTTCCATGCTTGCTTTCTGAACCCTCAAGTCTGTCCTGTTCCTAGCAGATAGAGGATTAATTTATAGGTTAACTTTCTTCTTTTACCTTGCAAAGTGACAACATATTTTAAGTCTCCCTTGAAACCAATGACAATGTCAACCTTGTTTTTGAAATTACTTAGGAAAATTTCTTCTTCCACTAGCATGGTACTCCCCCAGTACCTGTCCGTGGGTTACGTTTCTAAAGGAAGCTAGTGCCATATTCCATACACTATGGGCATGTCATGAGCTAATGACGAGGATGACCCCTGTAAATGTCTTTATTTTGAGCATTTGGAGTCTTTTAAAATGACATCTTACATGACTGACTTTAAAAGTTAAAGGGGTAGAAATAAGGTGACAGCACATACCATGTCATGAAAAAAAAAGGTAATTTTCATATTATGCTGAGTTAGAAGTGCTCATATCTTAGGCTGTAGATCAGACATTAAGGCCTGAAGTAACAGTTAGCTGGGAATTAATGAGTGAGCTAGGTGAGACAGGGACTCTATAGACCCCAGAGGAACACTCTTGTACCTTTCCCCAAGGGACTTCCAACTTAGCTCTAGCCAATTTCTTGTAAGTATCTCTTCCAGTCGACCACAAACTCAGGCCCAGATGGCCCAATTAATTTTTCAAAAGAAAGCAGAAATCTGGATTTTTATTATAAGATTTCTTGACTTTTAATTCTATCAAAGAACTAATTCCAGTTTGTCTCTTGATATTTGTGACATGATAAAACAAAATAGAAATAGAAAATGGCATTGACTACAGAACATTATTCTCAAAAGTGAGGTAGAGAAATGTTCCCAAGTGAATCTTTTAGAATTTTATTGGTACAAATGTATAATATAAATAATTCATTTGAACAATGAAAACTGTTTATTAAATTGTAAAGAGTAATTCTGAAGAGCAGATACTCAGTTGCCTCTCAGTATCTGTGAGGGATTTTTCCATGGATGTTCAAGTCCATATAAAATACAGCATTTGCACATCACCTGCGCATCCTCCTGGATACTTTTATTGATTTATCAATAACTTATAATATATAATTCAATATAAATCCTGTCAATTCTGTATTGCTTAGGGAAAAAATGACAAGAAAATACAGTCTGTACATCTTCAATGCACAATGCTTGTCTATGATCTTCTGTCTTTGGTTAATTGAATCCAAGGATACAGACTCTTACATCTGGAGGTCAAACTATAATTTGGACGAAGAATAAGTATAGGAAAAAAGAACATTCAAAAATATTTCACAAGTATAAACAAAAAAAAGTTCAGAGATGTGCTGATGGAGACTAAACCTCCACCATATATCATGGAGTAATGATTCTTAACTTTTGATAGACTTTGAGAAATTTTGTTTCTCAAGCTTCAGACGGTCATGGAATGGAGCTTCACACAAGGCTGCCCCCTAACTGATAGAGGCCCTCTGGATCGGCCTTCCAGACCTCTCAAGATGATCCCTAGGTTGGCTGCTTCTCCATCAACAAATCAGCAGGAAGTGACAAGAACAGTTGTCACCTCTTTTCCCTTTCAACAGTTTGGGGTACCTCTTCAGATGTGGGGATAGGATACAGGGTTAGGAGAAAAGCATAAAGATAATTGAGGCGTATACAGCTCGCACAGGATAAGCTAATAAACTAAAACCTGCCTGATAACAAAATGGCGAAGGGGACTACAAAAGAATGAGGTAGTAGAAAGAACAAAAGAATGAGGGAGAAAGCATGGACATGAATAACTTTACAGCAAACAGAAAGGAGACCAGCAATCATAAAGCCATCTACTGTAGTTCTCGCTCACCCAAGGCCAAGCTCTGTAACCAGGAAGACAGCAGAAGACAATCAAAATGGCACAAATGGGTAAACTGCCATCTTCCCAAGGTATATCTTCTAATAAACTTTTCTTATCACCATTAAAAAAAAAAAAGTGGTTCAGGGATGGGAATGTGGCTTAGTGGTAGAGTGCTTGCCTAGCATGCGTGAAGCCCTGGGTTCGATTCCTCAGTACCACATAAACAGAAAAAGCCAGAAGTGGTGCTGTGGTTCAAGTGGTAGAGTGCTAGCCTTGAACAAAAGCAGCTCAGGGACAGTGCTCAGGCCCTGAGGTCAAGCCCCAGGACTGTCAAAAAAAAATGTGTTTCAAATACATTTTGCATACAGAGCCAAGGATGAATGTGAGGATGAGTTAACAAGGGGAGGAATGAGGAGGAATATAGTGGAAATAGTTGTGTGTATGTATGAAAATTGAACAAAGAAACAAGAGGGAGTAAAGGAGAGTGATATAGAAGTAACTTGATAGGGATACACTGAATACATGTGTGGAAATGTAAAAATGAACTCCTCCTTACAAACTAATATGTGCTAATAAAAATAATTTTTTAAAAAATGCTAGATTGCCAGGCATTGGTGGCTCAAGCCTGTAATCCTAGTTACTGAGGGGGCTGAGATCGAGGATCATGGTTCAAAGCCAGCCCAGGCAGGAAAGTCCCTGAGACTCTTATCTCCAATTAACTGCCAGAAAAACAGAAGTGGCACTGTGGCTCAAGTGGTAGAGTGTTCACCTTGAGCTGAAGAGCTGAGGGACAGCTTTCAGGCACAGAGTTGAAGCCCCATTACCGACCAAAAAAAAAAAAGTTAGATTGAAAAACTTGCCTTTTCAACTTTTTAGCCAAGTAATTTTGAGGGGGAAAAATCCATGAACAAGGCTTCATAAACAGACATGTTGTTAACAAAAAAGAAAAAACTCAAATGGTCTGGAATTCCACTCTGGACCGTCACCAGCTATGGAACTTGACAAATCTCTCAAAACCTCTATTTTCTGTCTGTAGTCCTGAGGCTTGAACCCAAGGTCTGGGCACTGTCTCTGAGCTGTTTTTCTCAAGGCTAGCACTTTACTACTTCAGTCAAAACTCCACTGCCACCTTTTTCTTGGCTAATTAGAGATAAGAATCTCAAGGACTTCCCTGTGAGGGCTGGCTTTGAAATAAGATTCTCATATCTCAGCCTCCTGAGTAGCTAGAATTATAGACAAGGGCAACTGGCACCCTGAAAAAAACCTCAATTTTCTCATCTACAGACCAGGTTCACAGTGGCTACCTGGTAAGTTTATAAAACTGTTTGGCATATAAGAAAGATTTAATAAATATTCATGATTTGGATATGACTAATTTTTATTCATAAATCCTGCAGGTAGCCTCAGAACAAGGTTCTCAGAACAAGGTAAGCTGTTGTAGAAAGAACCTTTGTTTGAACACCCTTCCTTTCATCATGTCTTCCTTTATTCTTTTTAAAATTCTTTTCCTCGTCAAAGCTTCTCTTGATGTTCTTTTTAACTTGATTTCATCTATGTAAAAATATTCGTGGATATGAAAATTGAATATGAATCATACTAATCTGAGATCTCTGAAGGATCAAGGTTTGAAGCCAGACCAGGTAGAAAGGACTATAAGATTCTATGTCCAGTTAAACAGCAAAACACTAGTCCAAATGGGTGACTCAGGTGGTAGAACACCAACTATGGGCAAAAAGCCAAGCAAGAGGGAAAATCCCTGAGTTCAAATCCCAGTACAGGCACAGAAAGAAGGAAGGAAGGAAGGAAGGAAGGAAGGAAGGAAGGAAGGAAGGAAGGAAGGAAGAGAGGGAGGGAGGGAGGAAGGAAGGAAGGAAGAGAGGGAGGGAGGGAAGAAGGAAAAGAAAGTTAAAAGAAAAGGAATGAGGAAAATTTATTCTTGCCTTAGAAAATGATAAGAGACACAATAGTAGTCAGCCAGTCTATAGGCCAAGCCAATATGGACTTCCCTATACTATTGCTAATTTCTACCATACTATTGCTAGTTTCTACCATACTTTCTTCAAGTATGGTAGTTCAGTGGTGTTTCTTTTGCTATTTTTTGAGGAAGGCAATATTAGTGCTTGAGTTCAGGGCCTTGTGCTTGCTAGACAGGTACTGTACCACTTGTGGCACATCCCCAATCCTTTTTTGCTTTATTTTTCAGACTTGCCCTGGGGTCAGAGATGGTCATAAACTAATCAACCTGCAAGAATGTAAGACTCTTTCAGATAGGGCCTCACACTCTTTGCCCCTACCTATGCCTCCAACTTAGCAGAGATGGCAGATGCATACCACTACTGCCAGGTTTATTTACTGAGATGAGATCTCAACATTTTGCCCGGTGGGGCTGGTCTCAAACAAGAACTTCCCAATCACTTCTTCCTAAGTAATTGGAGATTACAGGCATGAGCCACTACATCCAGCTTCCAGCAAGTTTGCACTCTCAAATGCTATATTGATAAGTACATTTTCCATGTCTGGCTGCTGATAGAATGAAACAATCTACAGGGAAACTGCATTGTGCAGGCAACTTCCCAGCAGGCCTTAAGCTCAGCTGGAGTTAAAGGCTTCACATGTGTTTCTACTTTCCTTCAGCTACAATTGCTTCTGGAGTTTCAGAGGACTTAGCAAGAGCCACAGGAGTTTTAGTATTTGTTGGCAACTGTTCCAGAGTGCTGGGTTGACATTCTCTCAGAGAAACATTATTTGATGTCTCAGTTGGAAGCTGTTTATTCCTACAATTTAAATATAGTGAGTGGTAATAGCTAAATTTGAGTTTCATTTTGCATTTCATCCTATTAGCTCCAACTTAGGTCTACCACGTCACCTTCAAAGTCTGCTGCCTATTTGTATTGAAGGTCCACATCTGAAACATGGCTTGTTTTACTTTCCACCAAGAGATGGTTATAAATTATAAATGGACAGCAAGAATGTATGTCTCCTATAAATACAATAGAAGAGTGGGTGCCAACCATTCTTCTTCATGATCTGAGTCTTCGATGTCACAACAGATAGCTTCTATTACAGTTGCCCTTCTGTTCTGATTCTGCCCCGGGCAAAGGGGATTACAGCTGCTTGGACATGCGAACTGTTGCAGGAGCTGCCACTAACCTGGGCGCTCACATCCCTGGTATCCACAGTTCCATTCTCTGGACTCAAAAGCAACTGGAATTTACCCAATGGGGAGTTTTCTATGTCTCTGGGAATTGGATCATGGGGCGGAGGGTGGGGGTAGAAACCACAAGGTAGCTTGTGGGATCCCCTCACTACCCTTCAGGAGTGCCCAGGGGTGGTAGATGCTGGCCAGTAGCAAGAATCAGTTGTTACTATGGACAGCTCCAGAGTGCAATGAACACCAATCCTCCATATCTTACATAGGACGTGATTAACTAGGGACTCTGTTCCGGTATCAATCGGAGTTTGGGATCTTTGGATTCTCTTCCAAGAAGCCCATGGCTGGAATTCAAGGAGTCTAGGAATGTGAATGGGAAGAAAATCATATCCTTATTTCCACAAGTTGAGATGTTGCATTTCCTTCCACTATAAGCAATAAACCATGATAGAACTAGCAGTGCTTCTGATGATAGGAACCAGATATATTCCTATTACATTCAACAGATCTCTCAGAATATCATCTACACCCATAGCAACTTCAAAATTAGCAGCACTGGATCTTGATGAATGCATGAACAGAGATGCAATGTATCGCTGAATCTTAAATGTCCTCGTGTTTTTAAACTTTCACATACTTAGTTTTCTTTATATTTGATTTTATTATCCCCCAAAGGCCACATGCTTAAAGGCTCATTCATAAGCCTGAGACACTACTGGGAAGTGATGGAATGTCTAGAAGATGGGAGCTAATGGAAAGAAGTCAGATCAGTGTGAGCATGCTCTTAAAGGGGATTTGGGGATCCCAACACTTTCTTTTTCTTTTCTTCACATGCTCCCTGCTATGATATTCTGCCTCAGACATGCCCAAAACATCAGATCTATTCAGCTATGAGTTGAAATCACAGAAGGTAAGCCAAAATATACATGACCACCTTTAACTTGATTTGTCTCAGGTGCTCCATCCCAGTGATGGAACTTTTACTAACACAGGTGTCCACAGGTCACTAGATGGTAAAGGGACTTTACTATTGCTGACCAGTTCACAAGGAAACAACATGCAAAGAGTCTGTTCTCTCATCTCCACAAGGTTCAGGTCTAGCTGGAGGTTAAGCCATAGTCATGGATTGTATCTATGTGCTGAGAGGCTTCTGGCTGTGAGGAAGGCTTGCACACTTTTGCTGAGTGTTCCCAGTAAGTCCTCAGAGATCTAGGAGGCTTCTGAAGAAAATCGGCCCCTGGAAGAAAGGATCAGAAACTTAGAGATCTTCTGGCCACAGCGGTGTGCAAAGATCTTCCGTTGTTTTTCAGGAAGCCATCATATAAGTCCTTGTGTCACAACAACCAACCAAGGCTGATAATGTACGTTCTTAAAATATTACATGCTCAGGGCTGGGAAGGTGGCTCAGTGGTAAAGCGCTTGCCTTGCATGCCTGAGGCCCTGGGTTCAATTCCTCAGCACCACATAAGCAGGAAAAAAAAGGCTGGAAGTGGCGCTGTGGCTCAAGTGGTAGAGCGCTAGCCTTGAGCTGAAGAGCTGAGGGACAGCGCCCAGGCCCAGAGTTCAGGCCCCACGACCGGAC